>NC_048305.1:29827500-29883875 GCF_013100865.1 Trachemys scripta elegans | reverse complement strand
GGACTCCCATGCCCCATCCAACCCCCCCTGCTCCCTGACTGCCCCCTCCAGAGATCCCCCACCTCTAACCACCCTCCATCCCCTATCCAACCCACCCTGCTCCCTGTCCCCTGACTGCCCCCACCCCTTATCCAACCCCCCGGCCCCGGACCCCTTACCATGAGGCTCCTAGCAGCATGTTCTGCTCTGCGCAGAGCCAGACACGCTTCCCCGCGGGAGCGCGCAGCCCCGGCCCCCAGAGCGCTGCGCGTTTGGCGGCATGGCTCCAGGGAGGGGGGAAGGTAGGGGAGAGGTCGACGGCTTGCTGTGCTCGGTCCGGCACTCTGGCCTGGGAGCGCGGACCCCACGGCTTGCCGCGCTGGGAGAGTGGGGCCATTTGCACACCCCAGCATTAGGGTGTGCCTGGGCACACACTGTGCGCATGCCTATGCTTATAGGGTTCAGTATATTTCATTGCGTGTTTATTTGATGCCATAGTCAACGAGCACATCCCCTTAGGTACTTGTTTCTCCATTATGAAATGTGTTAAACTGAAGCTTTGTTTCTCACAGCTGCTCCTCTCCGACTTCTGAGAACTCCCCATGGACTTTCCAGATCCTAGTCTCCAAAATTCAAATTATTTCCAACATGCTACCTTTCAAGAGACAGCAACAGCAATTCCCCACATGGGGGAGCAGTTTCATTGATCTGAAGCTCACCTTGTACTGACGTTCAAATAGTTACTAGTAAGGTTGTATTAAAAAACCCAGCTCTTAATTCGTAGTATTTATTTACTGATTTTAAGGGTTTTCTTTGCTCTTTATGCCCTAGAAATTTGCCACCAGCCAGGTTAAAGCTCATTTACCAGGCAGTTTGAAATCTTTTCCTCTCACTTGCAGCTGCTACGTCTGCTTCCACCATTTTCCAGATTTTAAAAAAATCAGTACATTCAACAAGTTTACAAGAGATACCTCAGGTTTTTGTATATGTAGATTTAACACAACAGTGCTTCAAGTACTTGAGTTCTGATCGATCTATCTTTCTTCGCCTCCTCACCCCACCCCCCCGCTTGGTTTTAGTTTTCTCAGGAGTTTGGTTCTCATTTTTGTAGCCAGGTCTTTTCACTACCTCATATGATCTTGCAGCTTAAGCTGACTATTTAACAATAGTCACATAATTTGGAAGCCACACACCCAGTAATTTATGGGATCCCTGAGTTAGAACACAAAAATCTAACTCTTTATTGGACCTGAGAACGAACCAAATGAATGAACAGCAGCAAAATAGCACCACCAACTTCCACAGATTGGTGCTGTTTCAAGTCTTGCTCTTCTTTACAATTTAAAAGTGCAAAAAATGACGATCCTTCACTCCCACTGAACTGATCCTCATTTTCCTACTACTCACTTTGAAAGGCAGCCCCGTTCCCTGTACCTCACACACTTAAAGTTTGTCTCTCTTGTCAAACATTTTGAGGAAAAGGCATTTGGGTCAACATTGTTAAAGGTATTTAGATGTTGCTGCACTTAGCATTGCAATGCCTGACTCAGGACCCCAAGTATTTTCAAAAGTGATTCAGGCACTTAGGAGCCAATATTCTGTTGACTGTCATAAAATTAGACTTTGACTTTTAAAAATTAGATTTAGGTTCCTTAGTCAGTTACGTGTTACAACACTGAGCTCAGCAATGCCTAAATATCTTTTAAAATCTGGGCCTTACACTGCACTGCACTGCACTAAGTAAATGTGTGGAAATCTGTGGAGAAGTGCTTTTGACAGATTTTTTTTAATAGCCCCAAAAGACCTGGTTCCATACCAGGATGCTGCCTTAGCCATGAACTAGACTTATGCTCCAGAGTTGGGTGCAGAACTAGTTCCCTTCTAAATGCTTACTGATGAGCTCTAAGGTGGCAATGGTGTGGTGTACCTCGTCCCTTTCAGTGGCTAGCCTACAAAGGAAACAAGCTTCTCCAGATCAGCACAGGCCAGTGTGCACGGGTTTGTCCAAGAGGTGAATATAGCTGCACCGCTGACCATAATTAAATTTAACCTCCCTGTGGCAGGAAAAACACCACAGCAGCCCACTACTGTAGAATTTAATTTCAGAAAGGAGAACTACACAAAAATGAGGATGTTAGTTAAACAGAAATTAAAAGGTACAATGCCAAAAGTGAAATCCCTGCAAGCTGCATGGAAACTTTTTAAAGACACCATAATAGAGGCTCAACTTAAATGTATACCCCCAAATTAAAAAAAACATAGTAAGAGAACCAAAAAAGTGCCACCATGCCTAACCAACAAAGTAAAAGAAGCAGTGAGAGGCAAAAAAACATCCTTTAAAAAGTGGAAGTTAAATCATAGTAAGGAAAATAGAAAGGAGCATAAACTCTGGCAAGTGAAGTGTAAAAATATAATTAGGAAGGCCAAAAAAGAATTTGAAGAACAGCTAGCCAAAGACTCAAAGTAATAGCAAAAAAAAAAAAAAAAAATTAAGTACATCAGAAGTAGGAAGCCTGCTAAGCAACCAGTGGGACTACTGGATAATTGAGATGCTAAAGGAGCACTCAAGGACAATAAGGCCATTGCAGAGAAACTAAATGAATTCTTTGCATCAGCAAAATAAGCTGTCATGTCATAAGAGGGAAGGTCCTCTCATGGATTGGTAACGGTTAAAATATAGGAAACAATGGGTAGAAATAAATGATCTGGAAAAAGGAGTAGACAGTGAGGTGGCAAAATTTGCAGATAATACAAAACTACTCACGATAGTTAAGTCCAAAGCAGACTGCGAAGAGCCACAAAGGGATCTCACAAAATTGGGTGTCTGGGCAACAAAATGGCAGATGAAATTCAATGTTGATAAATGGAAAGTAATGCACATTGGAAAACATAATCTCAACTATACATATAAAATGATAGGGTCTAAATTAGCTGTTACCACTCAACAAAGAGATCTTGGAGTCGTGGATAGTTTTTTGAAAACATCCACTCAATGTGCAGCAGCAGTCAAAAAAGCAAACAATGTTGGGCATCATTAAGCAAGGGATAGATAATAAGACAGAAAATATATTGCCTCTATATAAATCCATAGTATGTCCACATCTTGAGTACTGCGTGCAGATGTGGTCTCCCCATTTCAAAAAAGATTCAGAAAAGGGCAACAAAAATGATTAGGGGTATGGAACAGCTGCCGTATGAGGAGAGATTAATAAGATTAGGACTTTTCAGCTTGGAAAAGAGACTACTAAGGGGGGATATGATAGAGGCCTGTAAAATCATGATGAGTGTGGAGAAAGTAAATAAGGAAGTGTTATTTACTACTTCTCATAACACAAGAACTAGGAGGCACCAAATAAAATTAATAGGCAGTAGGTTTAAAACAAACAAAAGGAAGTATTTCTTCACACAACGCACTGTCAACCTGTGGAACTCTGCCAGAGGATGGTGTGAAGGCCAAGACTATAACAAGGTTAAAGAAAGAACTAGATAAATTCATAGAAGATAGGTCCATCAATGGCTATTAGCCAGGATGGACAGGGATGGTGTGCCCAGCCTCAGTTTGACAGAAGCTGGGAATGGCCGACAGTTTGAATCACTTGATGATTACCTGTTCTGTTCATTCCCTCTGGGGCACCTGGCATTGGCTGCTGTCAGAAGACAGGATACTGGGCTAGATGGAGCTTTAGTCTGACCCAGTATGGCCGTTCTTATGTCAGTCCTTGGCATGTTTAGTGCAAGTGATTTTTTTAAAGTTTAAGGTGTTCAAATGGCTATATTTAAATGTGCCAGACAGGCATGGCCCTGTGGGACAGTAAGTGTTTAGTAGATTTCCTGGGGAATCCCTGGGGATTGGTTAATGTAAATGCTACAACCCTGGTTAAGCAAAAACTCAGCCTTTTCAAAATACACCCTGTGGAGAGGGTCATCAACTGGTGATTAACTGTTCCTGGAGACTGGAGATCAAAGGCCCACGTGTAAAAAGAAACTGAATTGTCCAGTCCAGAGTCTGGGTCCTGGTCTAAAAATTGACATGAACTTGTAACCAAGAGGGCAAACCCAGTTGTGGGGTTTGAAAGACTGACACTTACCAGAGCCCTATGTTTGAGTGGGAGTGACCGCTGGTAAACTTTTAGCATGCACATGGAATCTTTTATTTTCTCTCTAATGCTTTTGATATTAAGAATTAATGTGCTTTCATGGAAAGAGCTGTGTGGTAATACACTGTTCATAGCCTTCAGAGGTAGAGCAAAGCACAGGACCTGGCTCTTAGGCAGACAAGCACTTAGGCAGACAAGCTGCTGGGGATGTCACAGTGTAAGGCAGCAACTGTGCAACATTAAAACACTGGTCAGGAGGGAGAGAGAGATGTGGGTCTCTGCCCAAGAGAGGTGATGGCTGGGACCCAGAAACTTTAAGTGGATGCCCTTGAGGGACCAGGGAGGGGGTATACAGGTGCAATTACCCTGAAACTGTGACACAGGGCAGGATTTTGAACCTCCTATAGAACTGTTTCAGAGATTTTAATGCCAGAGTATAATTCAAACTGCCTGAAGCACTGCTACGCTCTTGCTTTTAGCAGGAATTTTTCTACAAAGGTGTGAGATCACTGGAACCTGAAGTGACAGGATCAGCCATTCTTTGGCCTGTCACTTGCTATATGAAACAAAAGTAATTTTTATTGGGGAGCAATGGTGACTTACTATATTAAGTATTCTACTTTGTATTATATAATTATTAATTATCTGAGTATTTGCAGTTATTTTTTGGTATGAACAGCAGAAACACCTTTTGATGGGGTATACCAACCCCTCAGACCCCTCACTGCCAGCAAGATTTCACAAATGGATATGCACCCACTCAGCCCGGCCCTGCTACATCTGCACTTGCTGTCAGGTAATGAAGGGGCAATTAAAAAGGGAGGAGGAGAGCTCAATAACTGGCTTCCCAGGGAGGAGAATAGACTTCTTATCCTTTATTCCCTGAGAAAAGGAACAGCCTCTTCAGAGGTGGCTGACTGCCAGAGCCCTTTTGAAGGAAAATAGGCAGGCCTGGTATAGAACTTAGTCTATTTTTGAGACAATTTTCCTTTTGTTTATCTACTGAAAGGATTATTGGGCCAAAGGGTCAAAAGAGGCTGTTGCAGGGAACCTGCCTAGGCTGTATGTCAGAAACAATCTCAAATTCTGGACTTTTGCACCCTATTCAAGTCTGCTGTGTGGTCTGTCTTGGACCCTGAAGATCATGTGTACTTTGAGTAAGAGCAACAGCTACTGGGGAGGGTGAAGAGCTTTAGAGTTAACACTTTGCCAATTTACACCAACCAAGAATCTGACTCTTAACATCATGACAGCCAAAACTGAGGTGTTGGCAACTTCAGTGAGGTTTACATGCAGTGACCCCAAGATTCTACTACTGTGTGAGCAGTAGAACTAAGGAGTTAATACTAAAGCAAGGCCTCAGTCATCCTTGTGTCTGACCCGCATACCATAGTCAAAGACAGAAGGAGCTATAGGAAGTGAAATAGACTGTATGGACAGTAGCACCATGAAACTGAGTGCAATCCCGAACTGTATTCCGCTGGCACATTGTAGTAGTAGTGGCAGTCTTACTGAATTTGTACATTGCAGTCTGACAGGTTAAAGAGGCACTAAACCAAAAGGAACGAAGGAGCAAATTAAAGTGAACAGAGGGTATTTCCTTTCCCTAACGTTTGCTTGTTAAGTGGCACAGCTTTTAAATAGCCCTACATCCTAATCACAAATATAAGTAAGACACCCCTTCACTGACACTTGAAGTTCCTGACATGCTGAAGCAGTTTCTGTGAAGGAAAATACAGAAGCCTTAGAATTTGGAGCAAGTTTTCCAAGCAACAGAGAAAGGAGAACCAGTGGGTGTAGGCTAGACTTTCAGATATCCTTTGAGGGATTGTCGTAAAGGAGGCTATAAAAGCAATGTGTCAGATCAGGTATTCTCATTTATCCTCAAAATAGGGAAACATTAAATAAAATCTGAACTCAACTAAAAACAAGTCAGCCTGTAAAACTTAGTATCACAAGCCTAGAGCTATTGAACTTTACAAAATTATTTACATGCGTAAGTTATATGTTTAATGAGGTATTGGAAGTGATATAAATCTTTAAGCAGTAATGCAGCCTTTGACTGGGGTTAGAAAACTGCCTTTTGTTCTTTGTCCACAGCAAGATTTCTCATCTTTCTGTGAGTAAGCTGTCTGTCCACAGTTAGAGGACTGTATTAGATGGACCACTGATCTGATTCAGTAGGGCTGTGTCAAAAACCATCACATGGGTGGTGAGCCCTAATGACTGGAGCAGGAGTTGGTAGCCAGGAATAGGAGCCTGGGGTCAGAGACGAAACCAGAGGTAAGATGTCAGAGCTGGGTTATTTGGAGTGGAGCAAGGCTGAGAATAAGCAAGCGCTATCACATCCACTGCCTTCTGCTGGCCTTAGAGCTGGTTTGCTGACTCTTCTCACCAATCAGACAGTGTAGCCAGTCAGGCTGCCTACTACAGGCCAGCTGCACCCATTAGGTTGCCTGGAGAGTGGCTCTGCTGCAGGTTCTGATTCCTGACAGGCAATTCTTATGGTCTTAATCTTATGCTTTTATGAGGTGACCTAAGATTCCAGCAATACTGCAATGTACCGTTATATCTGCTGGAACTGTTAATGGGCTGCAGAAAGCTGGCTTGTCGTTCCTAACCTCAGTTGTTGGTAATCATAGCTCCATAAATCAGTCTTGCAATTTATAACAGCTGAAGTTAGGGGAATTTTTTTTTTAGGGAGCAGTGGCAGTTAGTTGGGTGGTGCCCAATTCCCACTTATGCCTTTAAAACCAATAGGGTAGGCTAAAGTGATATTTTTGAACACCAGATACCAGCTCTTCCATTTCAATCCAATTATAAAGGTGATGAAGATTACAGTACTTATGTAGTATTTAACAACTAGTCAATTTAAGCTGCCCACAGGGATTTTGTGAATTGAAGGCATAGAACTTGTACTTGTAATTGCAGCTGGGAGAACTTCTTTAGACAACACTCGAATTTGAGGAACCTGTGCTCTAGGTCATCCATTCCTCATACACAATTTTCCTGTTGACAAGGACTTTTATTTCAGTAGAGGAAAGGTACAGGAATGAGCACAAATGAAACTAGACTAAGAACAGAGTAACTGTCAAATGTAAAGATAAGAGACACTGAACTGACATCCATTCATTTAAATGAAACTGGAAAGGGAATTTACTTTTAAAGCTCAAATGTATGCAAGAGGCCACATTAAGGACAAAATGGAATGCTCCAAGGTGACAAAGGCTTTTCTTATGGGTGCACAAAGCACTAGCTCATCTATTGCATGGTTCATCTACGGCTTATGCTGTTTAAACTGCATTTCCCCCCTGTTTTTCTTCTCACTTAGAGTTGGGACAATAACTGATTTTCCAGTTCACTGCAGTTCAAAAAAAGAAGAAAAGCTTGGTTCAGGTTGAACCAAAAATTCAGAAAAATATTGGGTAAATCAAGAGTCAACAATTTTTATATCAGATTGCACAAATCATTTCATTGGCTCTGAAATGACATGATTCATGTATGAGCATTTTTAAATCAATGCAAAGAACATACATAAGAATGGCCATACTGGGTCAGACCAAAGGTCCATCTAGCCCAGTATCCTGGCGTCTGACAGTGGTCAATGCCAGGTGCCCCAGAGGGAATGAACAGAACAAGTAATCATCAAGTGATCCATCCCCTGTCTCTCATTCCCAGCTTCTGGCAAACAGAGGCGAGGGACACCATCCCTGCCCATCCCATTGATGGACCAATCCTCCATGAACTTATCTAGTTCTTTTTTGAACCTGTTATAGTTTTGGCCTTCACAACATCTTCTGGCAAAGATTTCCACAGGTTGACTGTGCGTTATGTGAAAAAATACTTCCTTTTCTTTGTTTTAAACCTGCTGCTTGTTAATTTCATTTGGCGACCTCTAAAGAGAAATGAAGGCTAGGTTTACTATTTAAAATAATACCCTGGCATATTATTCCCTTAAAGGAATAACAGACTGTCAAGGCCGATTCCCCACTCTGGCACTTTGAGTGCAGAAGGTGGGGGCCCGCAAGGATTCTAAAAATTAATACTGGCCCTCCAGGCTTGTATTAAACATTCAAGGTTACAGCTTTTCTCTGACCTTGGATGAATAGATACTGTTACCACCCAAGTGCAAAAACCCCTTTGAGAACCAAGGAAGGTGCACTTGGGAATTCCTTCCTGTGGGGTACCCTCAATCCTTTTCACCCCTGCTCTGGGGAAGAGCCGAGAAAGAAAATAAAGGAAATCAGCTGTTGCCACTAGCTAATTAAATATGTGTGCAAACCTCTTAGGACACAAAATCCAATCCTATTCTTAAAGAAGGTAAACTTTATTAAAAACAAAAAGAAAGAAAATGCATTTGAAAACTCAGGCTACTGCTAGATTTTAAAAACCCACTTACAAAAATTCAGGATCAAGAATAACCCTTCTTGAGGTCCAGCTTAAAGGTTACAAGCAAAACAAAAGTATTTGGGATTAGTACAGAGGAGTCCGCAAGCCATAAAAAAATAAACAGAGATAAACCTAATTGCATCTTCCTTGACATTTCCTGATCTACTTATATATCTGGAGTTTTAAATGAGTAGTTTCTAGATATGATTTGATGATTTTTCATACCTGGCCCAAGCTCTTACAACATAGCTACTCTGTCCCTTCTCTCCAGGAGAACAACACAGACAGACTTTCCACTGGCTCTTTTGTTCAGGTGCCCAATCCCTTCCTTTTACCTATGCAGGGAGACTTTTTAACCCTTTACAGGTAAAGCAAGTAGAGAATAACTACTAAGAGGGAGTTTATAGCTAACTGGCTGGCTGGGTCTATAAAGGGAGTTACACCCCCACACACACACATCCCTGCTTCTTTATCACACAGACTTAATATATTTGCATTGTCCAGGAGAGGGTTGGATAGTACTGGACCTATATTTCTGGGGGAAGACCTGGGACTGGCGGTGTGTTGGAATCACCCTGCAGTATACCCAAGGCTAGTAAGAACCAAGGTCTGGCTGGCTGCAGCACACAGAGATAGCTGGGAGTGACTTACGTGCTGGAGGCTGTTTGGGAGCAGTCCAGGTTGGAGACTACAGCAGCAAGGCGTTGTAAAGGGCACTCCAGGTTACAGGGCAGGGGTGACACAACTACTCATTGGTCTGGATTGTGCCCTGATATGTCATACCCTACTCCAGTGACTATTTATACACAGTGTAACAGCTTCAGTGGGAGAGATCTGCCCAGAATATCCCATAGCTCAGTGCTTAGGGCATTCTCCTGCAGTGTGGTAGACCCAAATACAAACCCCTGGTCAACATCAGGCAGAGAAGGGAATTAAAGCAGGGTATCTCACATCCCAGATGAGTGCCCTAATCCATGGGCTAAGGGTTATAAAGGAGGTGACACCTGCACCTGCCATTGTTTTGCGGCTGGGGCCTAAGTCTGTCTGTGAATCCAACCTCCCAAACTCTTTTGGCCAACACTATTTGGTGGATGTGTCAAGTTCATGATTTGCTTCAGGTTGACCAAAACAGCATTTTTGTGCTGAATGAACTATCCATCTGAAAAATTTCACCCGGATCTACTCTTGAATATCTGTTCCGTAGAAGTTCTGACTCTGACCTAATAATTCAAATGGCCAGCTTGCCATTGAGTTACCTAGGTTTCGATGGTCAAGTTTGGGGTAGGCATGAGGTATATTGTAATGTATCTTCAAGGGGGAATGTGCTTTTAAAGTAGCACCATTCAGTGAGGAAGAAGTAAGCACTGATTTGGAACACTTAAGAGTTTGGAGCTGAGCTGATCCATGTGATTAATTCATCTATCTATATCAAAGTAGCTTTAAACCTCCAACTATAAGGGACAGGTGCCTCCCAGAGGTGGGTGTTACTCTGAATTCATGCTAGCCATGTTAACTATTTAAGACAACCAGGTCTGGCCCTTGTTGTTTTGATAGGGTTTTGGTGCCCAGGGAGGAGAGTTTTTCAGGGTCCTTCTCCCCCGCCAGTGAAGCAACAAAAAACCCCACACACGGTGGAGTGATGTGGTGCCTAGGCACCTGCCCTGTTCATCTGCCCCGAGGGTTGCCCCGAAGACAACTAATAAAAGCAATGTAGCAATTTCTTTGAGTTATAGCTTGGGTTCATTGATTGGACTTTTATCACGGGCTTGTTGGGCAGAACACTGCCCTGTCTGAGCCCAATATAGCTAAAAGATCTCTAATGCAATTTAGCTAGGCGAAGCAACACTTTCTTGACCAGCAATATCTATTAGCTCACTCTGAAGTCTGAACCTTCAGTTGTAATTGACACCACCTGTTTCACACAAGTTATTAGTCATTTAACCATGTGTCAAACTTGCTTCATTTAGCCATGTGTGCTGTCGGCAGGATTCTGAAACCTGAATACACTCAGTGGTGCCAGAACTGTGTTTCACTCTGCATATTGGTATCCCTATATGAGGGTAGCATAAGAATAACTGTGCTGTTTGTGTATTGTTACTTTAAAGCATATTGCAGACTGTTGTGACAGGGATTACTAAAAGGGAATATAAACCAAATATATGCATTGTTTCACATTTTTCTATTCAATTTTTTTCATTTTCTAATTCCCCTTGCCTCCCACAAAAATAAAGGGAGAACAAAAATATAAAGAAATGGGAAGGAAAGGAAGGCATTAACCATCACAGCATGATGATCCATTCAAGAAGCAATTCGAAAGTAATACAGGGGACAGACAAGTCTTGGATTAGAAACAGCTGATGGGCACTGAAAGTCAGTTGGATGAAGGACTACATTACACTCCATATCTTGCTGCCACCACTGCTGGCTTTTCATGAAGTAATTGTGTAGATACTTTTCTGAGTTCAACGTGTTAGGCCTCTTTCCAAGTTTAGCTACTCTTTTGATGCAAGCCAAAAGAAGCACAATGTTTGATGTTCATCCTGCTCTGTCCTGGTTATTGGACAAGAACTTAAGTTGGCAAGCTTAAAAAAAGACATCAAATGACAATTGACCTCTAGTATGGGGAAATCCTTTGTCAAGCAAATAAGATAAATGTTTTTTAATCCCTACTTGGAAACAGGAATTTCACTAGGAAACTTTTAAAAAAATCATTTAGAAGGACAACTAAATCAGACTTCTACTAATTTGAAGATGGAATGTTATGTTCTCAGGTCACTAGTAAATGTTTGAAACTTTGTACTGAGAGCAGTGAACAAGCTTTTTGTTCACTTTCCCCTAGCAATTTGTCATTTCTTGAAATTATATCACCAATTAATTTAATACTTAACTCTGCTGCCATTAAATTTGCTCATTCTGTCAAAGAGAATTGCAACAACTGCCTCTTTTGTATAAAATGCAACCCATTTCCATGCAGTAACTAGTTGAGGCTATTTCGTAACTGAGGGTGTGATTCCCAACTCAAGAAGACCTACTTGAAATAACTCTAACTGAGCTAGCATGCTAAGAATAGTAGTGTAGACAGGGTAGTATGGGCAGCAGCAAATGGTGGGAAAGGCCAGTCACTCTGAGTACAAACCCATCAGACCCTGAGGATATCTAGTCAAGCTGCTTAGTCCATGTTGCCTCTCACAGCTGCTCATGCTATCCTTTTAGGGGCAATGTAAGATATGGCATATATTTGTGGTGGTGTCTTAAGCTCTAATTTTGCACCCCTGTTAGTCCTACTGGCAATGACAAAAGGCAAGTACATATGACAATACTATAATGCTCCTGAGAAACATCCTTTCATTTAGGGCATACCTAATTCAACATTTGGCACTTTGTTCTTATAGCTTGTAGCATGTGCAGTATCATAATTAAAATATCCCTTCCTCCACTTTCCCTCATACCTTGCAAGGTACAAAGGCAGGCAGAGATTTTTTTTTTTATCCCTCGGGCTGCTCTTTACAAAATACTGCTCAGAGAATCGGCAGATGACATGTCAGGGAGGCACCATAGTTTGATGATAGCATATGACATGATACTTCTGGGAGAGGCATTGGGCCAGAGGGCTTAGGGGAGGAGTGAAGGACTTTGAGATCCTGGTGTGCTTAGACCATGCTTAGAGATGCGTCAAAATCTTTCTGCTGGGTAATCTCAAAATATCCTGAGGTGGTTCATTCCAGGGAAGGTAAATTATTGCCTGGCAAGGAGGAATTGTGTTTCAAAGAAGGAAACAGGAGGCTGTAAAGCTCGAACAGTAGTTTGTAACCAGGCATGATGAAGACAACCCTAAGAAAAAGGGTTAAGATTTAAATTTCAGATAGCCATCTTTTGAAGTTCTCAATGTTTTCTAATTGCCTCATGAAACTCAGGCTGCAGACATACTAGGAGCAAGTAGAAGAGATCAAAAGTGAGAAATTGTGTGGAGGAGGAGCAAAAGGATAGATTTTTATTTTTGCTGTGTATGGTCTTCTGAGGTACAAGAGCTTCCTACACAAAACAAGATAAACCTCCCCTTCTTTAGGGGCTAGTGCAGTCCTTGTTGTCATGAATATCCTCATTAACTTAATTGATACTGTTGATGTGCATGTACCATGGAAAATGTGAGCAACATATAGCCCCTATCTGTGCCTTTTTCCCCAGCCACCACTACACAATAGGACATGAGCCCAAATTCTATGATGTTTCATGTACTCATTGCACTTAACAAATGGTTTGTACCTTAAATACAACATATTTATAAGTACTGCCATTGCAGGCTTTTCTTTGGCCTGAGCTTGCCTTATTTACATTGCAGCCATAGGCAAAATATATCAAGGGTAACTTTGTGCAGTGCCAGGCCCAGCAGGTACTTTGAAATGCAGTTGTTCAGGGAAACGCAAGCCTTTGTTTTGTTTTGTTTTTTAAAACCTCCAACTGTTTTCATTCAGAAGCTAAGGTTCCTAACTATCTGCTTGTGCAATCTAATGCTCATTATGGAGTTTGGCGTGTCTAGCTTTTAAAAAAGCTCACAGTGCAATACACTGATCTTGTTTCCAAACATATTGCTTAAATGAAACTGAAGCAGAAAAAGTTAGTTTGCTTTTTCCCAGCTAAGAAAGTTTGCACCTAAATAACTTTTGTTTTTTTTGTTTCACCCCAGTGTAAGTCAGCACAGTTGTGGATCAGGCCCCTGTAGTGTAGTCAAGTCATTTAGTAGTTCTTATAAATCAGATGGACAGTACTGTACTTTTTTTTTTCTAAACATCTTTTATATTTGAAATGTAGTATTGTATTTTTGTAGGTTGGAAATTCTATATCTACTTAAGGGATTCTTTTATTTCAGTTCTATAGGAGGATTGAAAGAATCTGTAAAACAGAAATATAAAAACGATATGGTATACAACATTGTCCCGTGTTTTCTAATCACAATAGACCAATTCATGTTGGGAGTGGCCCCACTGAAGTTACTGGCATTATATCTATAGAAAGTGCATAAATCAGAGGACAATCAAGGCTGTGGACATCCAATGCCACCTAGGAAGTCAGTCTTACTAGCAGTTTGAGGTATCCACATCCAGTTAGGTGCATAATAGGCACCTGCAACTTCTATTAATATTTATTGGTGCTCAGTGCCCTTTGATGTTAGGTCATTAATATGGATGGACAAACATACTTATCTCTGGTAGAGAAAGATTAGGAAACAAAATTACAAAACTGAGTCCTACCCAGTTTATGATGGACATGTGATTTACAGCTTGGCAGCTGTTGGCCACAGGAGAGCATGCGGCTATTGAAGTCTTTCCCAGAAGAATATTTTTTCTTTTAACATGTTTTTCTTTTCTGTAAATCACCTTTGGATCAAAAACCCTACAGCTTGGAAGGCATTGTACTTGATTGAAACAGGATGCTACAGCACATTCTATTAGGAGGATATGCTTCTCTGGAGCCAACGGAACTGAAAGCCAGACCTAATTATTTCACACTTTATGTAACATCATATGAAGTCCTGCCAATATGGCAAGTTCTGTGGGCCAGGATTCCTGAATATCAACATCCACAGTGCATGCTGACCTGCACATGAGACAAGGTGACTGAGAAGGCTTCCTGTCATTCATATCCAGAGCATTTCAGGGATAGACTATGCACGGTTCTAATTCCCTTTGGCAGCTCTATTTTCTTTCATCTAGTAAACAAGTTTTCTGTCCTTATTCTTTTCTCACTTAACTTGGACATTAAGTGTATTGTTTTTGCAATTCAGTAGCCTTAACTAAAACATCCAAGTTCTCCATAGTCCATTTATTTTACTGTGATCCATGTGCATATGTGAAACCTTATCACTATGGAAGTTATTGGGCTTTTTAAAGGATATCAAACAGTTAATTTTAATCCTTTGACTTTATTTCTAACTTCACTTGAAAAATACATCTACAGAAGAGTGTTCTCCTTAAAATCCCTACTTCTGACTTTGTACTGCAGCTGAGTTCACTACAATATTCCAAATCTTTACCATTCTCAATGTAAGTAATCCTAGTAACATTTGCGACAAAGACCAAGTTTTTATATTTAAGGGCAACTGCTGTAATATATATTCTGGGATAAAATTCATTTAAATGCAGAGTGCCTGCACTATGTAGAATATGGAGGCCATGATTGATGTGTCTATCCCTGCACTTTCTATGCTGCAGGTCTGCCTCACGGCTCATTGATGCATAGATGCTGGAACTAGGGGTGCTGGGGGTGCAGTAGCAGCCCCCGGCTTGAAGTAGATTTCATTATATGCAGGGTTTACAGTTTGGTTCAATCGCTCTCAGCTCCCCCACTATAAAAATTGTTCCAGCACCCCTACATTGATGTTAACAGAAGGACTCAAGTTAATCACTAAGATGACAAGTAGGCTGTTTTCTCCCTTACAGCACTGAGGGTCTGATCCTCCACCTACTTGTATCTGTCAAAAATGACAGTTCAATGGCATAAGGATTAGCCCTGGATAAGTAACGTAAGAGCTTCCATGCTGGGTCAGATCATGGTCCATCTTAGCCAATATTCTGACAGTAGCCAGTCCCAGAGCTTCAGGGAGGGTGTACAAAAGTAGGAGTGTATGACTCTAAGATTGCCCATCTTCCAATTAGGCTTCTGACAATCACATGTTTAGGGTCGCCCCGAGCGTGGGGTTGCATCACTGACCACCTTGGCTAATAGCCATTAATGGACCTATCCTCCATGAACTTAACCAGCTCTTTTTTGAATCCACTTATACTTCTGGCCATCACAACTTCTCATGGAATGAGTTCCACGGGTTAATTGTACGTTGTGCGACAAAGGACTTCCTCTTGTTTGTGTCGAACCTGTGGCCTATTAATTTCATTGGGTGACCCCTGTTTTTTGTAATGTGGGAAAGGGTGAATAACACTTCTCTATTGACTTTTTCTATACCATTCATGATTTTACAGATCTCTATTGTATCTCCATTTAGTAATCCCTTTTCTAAGGGCTTGTCTACACTACAAAGTTAAATCGACTTAAGTTATGTCAGCAAACAGCCACCACTGTAATTAAACAACTGTTGCATGTCCACACTATGCTCCCTATGTGAGCAGAGAGCGTCCACACTAGCAGCTCTTGCATTGACACAGAGCAGTGCATCATGAGTAGCTATCCCACTGTGCAACTGGCTGTAGGGTGTTTTGGGAAGGGTTTGCAATGCCTCATGGGGGCAGATTCAGCATCACACGATGCAGTTTTCTGAATCCCATCGTTCCATAGGCATCCTAATACATTTCACACTGCTTTTCAGCTGTCCTGGTCAGGGCTGGCTCCAGCTTTTTTGCCGCCCCCAAACGGCAAAGAAAAAAAAAGGAAAAAAAAAAAACGATTGAGCTGCCGCCGAAGAGGAAGACAGGGAGTGAAGGACCCGCCGCCGAAGACCCGTATGTGCCGCCTCAATAACGGACAGAGTGCCGTCCCTATCTATTGGCTGCCCCAGGCACCTGCTTCCTTCGCTGGTGCCAGGAGCTGGCCCTGGCCCTGGTAACTTGCATGCCAGCTATCTGTCAAAGTATGGATCCTGCACTGCTTTTCAGAATTGTAAAAAGAAGAACAGGAATACGTGTGGCACCTTAGAGACTAACAAATTTATTAGAGCATAAGCTTTCGTGGACTACAGCCCACTTCTTCGGATGCATATAGAATGGAACATATATTGAGAAGATATATATACACACATACAGAGAGCATAAACAGGTGGGAGTTGTCTTACCAACTCTGAGAGGCCAATTAATTAAGAGAAAAAAAACGAGCCCCTGATGGTATGGCTGATGTGATTAGGTCACATCAGCCACAACCTATCCTGAAAGATGATCCTTTACTCTCACAGATCTTGGGAGACAGACCTGTCCTCGCTTACAGACAACCCCCCAATCTAAAGCAAATACTCACCAGCAACCACACATCACTGAACAAAACCACTAACCCAGGAACCTATCCTTGTAACAAACCCCGATGCCAACTCGGTCCACATATCTATTCAAATGACATCATCATAGGACCTAATCACATCAGCCATACCATCAGGGGCTCGTTCACCTGTACATCTACCAATGTGATATATGCCATCATGTGCCAGCAATGCCCCTCTGCCATGTACATTGGCCAAACCGGACAGTCTCTACGCAAAAGAATTAATGGACACAAATCTGACATCAGGAATCAAAATACTCAAAAACCAGTGGGAGAACACTTTAACCTGTCTGGTCATTCAGTGACAGACCTGCGGGTGGCTATATTACAACAGAAAAACTTCAAAAACAGACTCCAACGAGAGACTGCTAAGGTAGAATTGATATGCAAACTAGACACAATCAACTCCGGTTTGAATAAGGACTGGGAATGGCTGAGCCATTACAAACATTGACTCTATCTCCCCTTGTAAGTATTCTCACACTTATTATCAAACTGTCTGTACTGGGCTAGCTTGATTATCACTTCAAAAGTTTTTTTTCTCTTAATTAATTGGCCTCTCAGAGTTGGTAAGACAACTCCCACCTGTTTATGCTCTCTGTATGTGTGTATATATATCTCCTCAATATATGTTCCATTCTATATGCATCCGAAGAAGTGGGCTGTAGTCCACGAAAGCTTATGCTCTAATAAATTTGTTAGTCTCTAAGGTGCCACACGTACTCCTGTTCTTCTTTTTGCGGATACAGACTAACACGGCTGTTACTCTGAAACCTTTCAGAATTGTGTGTTATGAACACAGCTTGCCTGATCCTGCAGTATTTCATGAGCTATCTGGCTGAGGGAGGCCTTGAAGGAGCATTTTAACAATGAGCCACAGTTATGTGTGTTGTAGTGTGCTGAGCCTGGCATTGTTAGTACCATGTTCTGAACCTTGTAATGATTGCTATGTGTGCCCACCTATAGCAATGCATATGCACCAATTGTCTATGAATGTTAACAGCAGCCACCATGTGATGGAGAATAATAAAGATAAATTCGGTTTCCATAAGTAGATATTTATTCCACATCCATGCAAACGTGTCTATATTTCCCTATGTATACGCAGTTAACATCTATGTGCTTGCTTCAGTTCCTTGATTTTTTACGTGGCATTGCTGTGTGTCCCTATCATAGCCCTTCTCCTCCATGCCCTGAGCCATCTGGCTTTAGATTTCAAAGTTTGTGCAGCTGGAGCAGAGTTGTGACTGCACAGCCTCCTCTCCCCAGAGGCTCAGAGGATCCACCACTTCCCATGTACTCCAGGCAGGAATACATTTGCTGCATAGAGCCAGCATTCTCAGCTGGGCAATTGCTATGTGAGCTCTCCATGCCGAGCTAAGAGGAAGAACATGTTCAAAACTTCATGGGACTTTAAAAGGGGAGGGGCGCATACCTGGGTACCTGGCTGCAGGGCAGTGGAGTTCCAGAGTTCCAGAGTGGTCACGATGAGCATTTAGGTCAACGTAAGCAGCACAGTGTCTATGCTGCCACTGCATAGACCTAATTTTATCAACTTAAGTGCTGTGCCTCTCATGGAGGTGGAGTTATTAAATTGACATAGCAGGTGAGTTACATCGGTGAGATGGGATGACCAGAACTGGACACAGTATTAAAGGTGTGAGTGCACCAGGGAGATAGATAGATATATATAGTGTCATTATGACATTTTCTGTATTATCTATTCCAGTGGTTCTCAAACTTTTTTTTTTTCACAGACCACTTGAAAATTGCTGAGGGTCTCAGTGGACCACTTAATGATCTTTTCAAATGTTGTTTGTACTGTTAGCTAACTATGGTAAAGCTCTCTGGATAAAAGTGCTATATGAAAAAAAGTTAATAATTATTTTTTTTTGTTCAACAAATAAAAGCACACAACTCATATTTTAATATCAGTAGTCTTACCTTTCTAATGTGATAGATGTGCCCTCTCTCACCCACCGCAGCAGCCCCCGAGCTGGGGCTGGGAAGGAGGACTGTCTCTCCCTGGCACCTGCAGCTCTGGAGCTGGGGAAAGTCGCCTCTTTCTCTGGCCGCCGCAGCTCTGCACGTCCCAAATTCCACCCACCCCCTCTTCTCACCCCACTGCCCCCTTCCACCTAACCTTTATTCCCCCGCAAGGCCACCACCTCACCTTACCTGTGTGTCTTCTCCAGGGTCCAGGTAGCTTGTGGGGCTCCACTAATTAAGTGGTGGCCCTTCATTCTCTCGTTTGTGGCCTCCCAGGCGTGCACCTTAGAGGGAACTATCGCAGACCACCTGAATGGAGCTCATGGACCACAGTTTGAGAACTTCTGATCTATTCCTTTTCTAATAGCTCCTAACATACTATTAGCCTTTTTAACTGCTGCTGCGCACTGAATGGAAATTTTCAGAGACCTGTCCATAGTGACTCCGAGAACTCTTTCTTGGGTGGTAATAGATAATGTAAGTAGACCATCATTTTGTATGTAAAGTTGGGATTATCAGCTGGCATCACTAGCAGGACACAAGTTAACCAGTAAGACTTTTTATTTGTGGTTGAGTTACCAAAGCACAAGTTACCTTAACTAAGCTTTTGACAATTGCTTGTGAAATTTAGCATGCGCAATTTTCCTGCCTATTGCTTCTTGTTTTCTATCGCTTGAAGCAGATCAAATTCAACATTATAAAAACTCAAACCAGCACTAAGGACATGAAGAGGTACTTTAATACATAAGCCTGCTATAATGTATCCTGGAAACTGAAATAAAGTACTGAATATGATGTAATGAATAAATACTCTTATAATGGACCTCTGCTAGTCAATACATCCAGTTATCTCCTATATTGTTGGTAATGAATGCCCCCAAAGGAATAGTGTTGAAATAAAATTCTGTCAGTGCACAATGGGGACAGGTCTTTTAGTTTTGGGAAACAGTATTAAATGATGTAGGTTACATTTTCAATAGTTCTTATCTCCCACCTTCCATTCAGTATTGTTTTCGCAGGTGTGTGTCACAGGTCCTCTCCAGACTGTTCTGAGCCTAGAAAGTTCCTTTCAGTTAACAACATACTGAATGCACAAAGATATTGAAGGCATCACAGATACTAAAACAAAACCAGACTCAGTGAAACTCCGCTTGCAAGACAGATTTTGCCTTTGATCCTGTTCCATTTGAAGAACTCATGTTTTCATGTTCTACATCAGAGTCAACTAAACCAAACTAACTGACCAAATCTATCCTTATGAAGTGCTGACATTTTTTCTGGTGTTCGAGGAAGCATGGTCTAGTGATCTAGTACTAAATTCATAGGTTGGGGTTTTAATCCTGCCTTGGCCAGAAACGTGCTGTGACCTTAAATCAATTAGGCCCAGATTCTCAAAAGTATTTAGGCCTCTAACTTTCATTGATTTGGGAGTTAGGTGCCTAAATACCTTTGAGGATCTGGTCCTTAGTCTTTATGCCTCTTCTTCTGTCCATACTAAAAGCCTAGAAGGTAAGTGTGTTTGAAGTGATTTGAGCTCCTCACAGCAATAGTACACACTATTTCTGTGGCTTTTCTAGCACCTTGGAGGGAGCCTGAGAAGCAGAGAGTTGTACGCAATATCAGAGTGCCTGACTCTTTCTTTCCTTTCAGCCATACATCTTTCCCTCTCCCCCGCCACACACATGCGCACACACTCATGTTCTTGTTTAAACAATGTTCCAGAATTCTTTTCTAACCCTCTGCATCTCAGAGCACTTAATCACAGTGGGTAAACTGGCTTAGCATTTGTACATCTGATAACTATTTCAGCCATAAACCAAGTGGAAAGAAGTATTCCAGCTCCTCACTGAGATCACTGCTCAAAGCCATGTAAAAAATGTATTTGACTATAACGTACCATGAGGGAAACTGAGCACAAGGATAGCTAAGCCAGAGATGTGTTCTGTCACATTTGGAGACGAAAATGTCATTGGGAAAGAAGCTAGTTTTCCATTACACCACCTTGAACTTTTTCCTTGATCCCATGAATTGTTATAGTTTCCAAGTAGAATATAATTAGAAGGAATGTAGACCTCCATGTGTTGTAATTGAAAAATGTTTACAAAAATAAATCACTAACAGTCAGCGTTTTAGATGTTGCTCTGAAATTCTCTAATTGGATTATTAGCAGATGGTGCCATTTCTATTGTCTTGGCTCACAGCGGTCTTTTAAAAAAACAAAAACAAAAAGGGACTCTATTTGGTTAAATCTAGCGGTGCTTTATCTGGAAGAAGTTACTTTCACTGATTTGGCTCCTATTTATTGTGAAATAGTTGTAAATGAGAATCTTAGTGATCCATGCAAGATATCTTTGCTACAGAATATGCATTGTGACTTTATGAAGATTACATTTAAAACTGTTACCTTACAGCATTCTTTGCACCTCTTCATTCACAGAGTATTGTGCTAGAGATAGAGTTGGGCCTTTCTCCTGCCCCATCACATTAGACCGTGTGCCGGAGAACTCATGATTGTCTGCTAGGGACTGAAATGCAATATTCGCTTTTTTATTTACGCTTTCAGCGGAAACAATGTCAATAGTGTGTTTTTTATTAAATAGCTTATCTCAGTACTGCTACTTTCTCTACCTGTTCCACTGACAGGTGAGACGACTCTTCCAGTTAAAGAAATGCAAGATTTTTATGCACTGAATTTGTTTAGTAAAATCAGGTGCAGGCCAAAATCACCGGCGCAAGAAACGAAACCTTAGCTCACTTCTATAAAGGAAAACAATATCTACTGCCCTGGAAGCTTCCATTTTTTTCTAATTAAGCCCTTTTTCTGATTCCATTATATGCAAAGGAATTATCCTGAGCTACACCTCTGTAACCTGCTTGTGTGCATAAAATGCTATAAAATCAGCACAGCAGTGACTGTACCTTTACAATATAGACTGTAGGTCATAGCTGCAGTGAGGGTAAAATGATGTAGTTCCACCGACTTCACTGAACCCACCTCATTTTACCCAAGCTGAAACTTAGCCCTAGACTAATTCAATTAATTTAAGAGGGAGACTAACTGCACCAAATTACTGAGCAGTTTGGCAATTTTGGTTGTTTTGTTAATCAAGATGCAGTTTAATGGTGTGGTGTTGGCCATGCCTTCTCTATAGCACACCCTACTGGCCAAGTGTGGCACTACAGACACTGCCTCCCTCAGTTTCCCCTCACCCAGGTTTTGTGTCTCCTAAAGATAACCACGTTTAGCCCCCTGGTTGGGTCACTCTGAGTTAAATCCCCTTTCCTTTCAGGCTAACAAGTCCAAACAAAAGTCCCAGACACAAAGTATTTTCTCCTTTCTTGAGCACCTCTTCTGCCTGCCCTAGGCTCAGTTTCCAGTCCTTTTGGGGTTTGGGATAGAGCCTACAGTCCATTCAGTCTCCTATAGATCCTCACACAGGGCCTTCCACAGAAGCCTGCCTGTTACTCAGGTGCAGCTATGGAATAGTTAAGCTGGTAGTTGAGTCCACCTACCCTTAAAGGGTCAGCCAACCTATGACGGTGCATGTAAGCCTATTTTTCAATAGGTTTTAGGGTCAGATTTTGAGGCTTTTATTCAGGCAAGACTCCCTTTCAAGTCAATGTGAGTTTGAATATAGACTCCAGTGGGAGAATTGCCCTGTCATGGAAAAAACTGGGGAGAAGTAATGCTGGGCAGAAGTTTAAATTCACTAAAATTTCCCCAACCATTCTCATTCCCCCCAGAAAAGGCTTTGCCCATGTCTGCCCACCTTGCAGATCTTGGGACGGTCCACTGAAAGCTAATATCACCCCATCTAATCCCTCTTCACCCCTCCAGTATCTTCCTCTCCCTTACCAGGAAGTGACTATGAGACAGCCTCCTTCACTTTGTAATTGTATTGGTTTGCTTGCATGGGCCAAACTCTATGTAACCATTGTACCCACAAGCGATTGAGACAAGGGAGTTAAACTGGCTTTAGTGGTGATATGCCTAGCTTCTGAATATAAGTGCTCCACATCTTATATTGTATCTTTGGAGAAATGTTTTTACTGCCTATATTATAAGTCAGTTGTCTTTCAGGACTTTGTTATCCATAGCCAATTGTTTTGCCAGCCCTGACGTGGAGAATAATTTACTTTACTTATTGTACGTAGCAACTTTCATTGGAAAATGTTGGTCTTTACCAAAATAATACTTGATACTACACTGTCACATCTGTTTGAAATGCTGTTCTTTTGCAGCAGCACCAAGGTAATTTTATAGTTGGGGAAACAAATACCTATCAACTAGTCATGCTACCAGGAAGAAACTGAGTTAAGAATCTAGGCTAGGTTGTCTTACTCTTTATTGGTGAGCAGTGTCTTTTGTAGACAATCTCAATTAGTGCTTTCCTTACTCTCATCCAATTTTTATTTGCTTGAACCTTTGCTCACTTTTAACCATTTAGGCTGAAATTTTGTGCGCTGGCTCTCTTCTTCAACCTCTGTTTTGTTGCCAATTGACCCACTCCAGTTTGGTTTCTAAGAATGTTAAAACTGCCAAAAATATTATTCCTGTATTTTATGTGTCTGTTCTGTTGAAAGCTATAGCACCTCCCTGCTTTGGAGCAAAAATGTGAAATTTGGCAGGGATGTTACACTAGGAGCAGGGAGGTGCCTTATGCTATCCCTGTGGAATTCACCCTGACTTATCCATGCTAGTTGACAGGTTTGAACCAAAGTAATGTGGAGGTAGCTTCAGGCTCTCCTGCCTTGTCAGACCACTGGGCTCTTTCACAGTCTACCACTGATTCCCACTAGCTTCTCTAAGCTCCCCAGTCACCCCTGTGTCCCACAAACCCTTTATTTGAATATTCATACTAACAGATTCCTTCCTTCTGTCACCCTTCCCATTGCTCTGAGGCACCCTGAAGAGGGAAGATTACCATTTCTCACTGGCTCGAAGTGACAGATGAAAATGCCCAGGATTTAAATGCTATGCTCTGACCTAGGGGAAGATATGCTGGGCTGGGATCCAATTGGACATCTTGATTTCTACTCCCAGCTCTTCTGCTGAGTGTTAGTTTTGTGAAGATGACAACCATTTAACAACATCTCATACTCCTATCTTAATAGGAAACAAGTTATCACTTCCCTCACTTTCCAAGAGGGCTAACAACTCTCAGTGTCACTTTTAGTTGAGCTAGTAATAGAACTTAGATTTCTAAAATGGTAGACCCAAATCTACTACATACTTGTGAAACCTGCTAGCAAAGTTTCTCATTCCCTCCAGTGGCTGGGCCACCTAGAGGTTTTTACTACTACCACCAGTCACACTTAGCTCAAGTGCTTGAGGTCATCAGTGGAGATCAAAGTCCAGCCTTGTTGATGAACCATAGGATGCAATTTCTATTTCTGTCTTTTGAAAACCTAGTAAGTTACGTACCAGCCAAATACATCTAGTGAGATTACACTAGAAGCTAGCAGATGACAGAATTGAACTTGGTCACGGAACCTCCATTTGTCTCCCTCTTGTTTCTGCATTTCCTCATACCTAAAAATGCAGATATTTACTTTTGTAAGTCCCACTAGGCACCTAAGTGAGTTAGGTGCTGGATTTGAGTCAATAGGAGTTAGGTGCCTCACCAGTTTAGATGCTTTTGTTACTCCCACTAGGCACATCTCTGCATTTTAGATGCCTACATACCTTTTTAATCAAATCCTTAATCTTTTAATCTTGGTCACTTTGCCCGTGGAAAAATGTTTCTGCATGAGGAAACTAACCACCAATATTGTTAAAACACAATACGCTTGTTCCACTTTAGTTCTCTTCCAACTTTTGTTAGTTGGGAAAATGGTATGTAACTTAAAGTAAGTTTCATGCTTCTCCAAACTTTGGTACCAATTTAAAACACAAGTGTTTCCTCTCACTTGTTTCACCTCCTCCACCCACTTTGTAGAGGAACAAAGGAGGAGAGTAAAAGTCAAAAAAACAAATGAAAAACCTTTTAATCAAAGTTTTCAAAAATTTAAATGAAACGTGTATGACGTAGAAAAGATGGAAATTGGCACCAATACTCAAGACAATATTTGTATTTAATGAATGCTTCATAGATAATATTGGTCATATTCTACCACCAGGTTAGCCTACCATCAGTCTATTCATAATAAGGTTGGTGCTTATAGAAAGGTACTAGTTGTTTAATTATAGGATGTCTACTGCCAGAGTTGGTTTTTGCTTCTAATTTACCTTGTTCAAATATTTCATGGAATCATGAAAGTTAGAGGTGTATTGTCTCCTTACTGGTATAAGATGGGGGGAGGGATAGCTCAGTGGTTTGAGCATTGGCCTCCTAAACCCAGGGCTGTGAGCTCAATCCTTGAGGGGGCCACTTGGGGATCTGAAGCAAAATCAGTACTTGATCCTACTAGTGAAGGCAGGGGGTTGGACTCAATGACCTTTCAAGGTCCCTTCCAGTTCTAGGAGATGGGATATCTCCATTAATTATTATTATGGTATTTCCTAGTTTCTCATACTGTCTCATGTGGCTTATATCACTTTCCTTTGATGACTAGTCCACAGTTTAATAGATCTCACTGACAGGATCATTCTCCTGGTCTTCAGCCTGCATTTTCCCTTTTCTATGTTGAAATCAAACCTGTCTAACTCAGTTTCTTCAGAAGTGTTTGTATTTCCAACTACTGACCGTTTGCATTCTTGGTGTACAGCTTCACTGGGGCTTTCAATTTAGTTTAATCCTGGAAATAACACATTTTGACAGTATTAGTTTCTTCAGCATAATAGAACAATATTACATTATTTTGGACTTGCATTTATGGCTTCTGCCTCAGGCTAGCCAGTTACACTGAAAGGCTTAATCTTGCAAGTTGGTGGTATTGCTTCAGTGGTAGAGGAGAATTCTCTCTTTTAAGGATCAAGCTGACACACGAGATACTTCTTAAGGTAAATGCTAGATGATTTAAAGTTGCCAAAGGAGTGTTTTGCTACTTTGGCAAGTTTCCCTTATGCGTATCGATTAGGGGCCAAATTGACTAATATGCTGGTAAGATTATCTGTTTTACATTAACAGAGCACATGGATTGCATCACAATGTACAGCCAAAGCTACAGATTTTATTTAGCTGCGCTCAAAACTAAACATTAGGTTGATATGAGTTGTCATGTCAGTTGATAACAGCAAACAGCGAACCAAGGTAAATTGTTATGTATGCAATAGGAAGGGTCTGGCTATTGAGATATTGCCTATACTCTAGTTTGATGCTGAAACCTCTGTTCCTTAGCTTTAAGTTTGCAGGTGACTGTGAACCAAGAGCAGTTGTTCAGCTAAGATGGAAGAAGGACGGGAAACAGTGGATATAGATTTATTAGGCCACAACTTTATTCCAAAATGTCAGCATGTACCCAGAAGATAAAAGCGTACAGTGCAGGTAATTCCATAACTTATGAATGTTGGGAGTCGGGAGGGGCTACTATAAGCCCTTCCCCTTTTCCCATCGTGGTCCCCAGCCAACCTGTTGCTGGGACCTTGCCACTCCACCTCAAATGAGGATTAAGGGGACTATAAAAGGAACAGGGGTTGGGGGTTGGCCCCTTGCTGTACCAGTCATAGGAGCCCCAAAACCCCATTTCTGCTCCTTTAAAGAATATTTCCTTTAAATCCTTTCCCAATCAATTTTATCTAATCACAGTATTCCTTCCCTATGGAGTACTTGCACTGGACATCTGCCCCATCTTACATAATGAGTTATGACATCACAGCCTAACCCCTGTTTTACATCTGCCCCAATTAAGTCCCCCGAACCTGCTGAGGGAAGGCTAAAAATCTCCCACCTCACCTTGTTCAGTCTGGCAGGGAGGGAGAAAATTCCTTCCTAGCCCCTGAGAAAGAAGTGATTAGCATAATGCCTACAGCAGATCATGACAAAACCTGGTATCTAGCTACGTCCATAGGTGGGAGGGTCAGTGCTGCTCAGCCTGGTCCAGGTAAAAGAGGGCTTTTCCTGCATGGGCATGGACCTAAATAGATTTCCCCTCTCTTTCAATCACCTTGTGGTGGGGAGTGGGTCAGCATCCCATCACTCATCTGGTCTGAAGCAAGTCACTCTCTGGCTATCTAGCCCTCCAAGCCAGACAATGATCCATGTTGCTTAATGTTTGGTGAGGTCATAAGTGCAAAGAGGATAGACGTGCTGCCTAGGGATTTAGCAAGATTTTAAGTATGGGCAAAATATATTGGATACTGTCACAGTTCAGGCAACTCCACCTGTATTCCCCATCTATGATCCAACAAGGACATGGTCTCTGGGCTCCAGGCTCCTCAGCTGTTACTACTCTTGGGTGAACCCCTGTTTTTCTTCCTTTTGACTGGCTGAACAATTCCCACTCTGCACTGTTATTTCCCAAAAGACAGACTGTCAAAGCAGGCTTGCTTCACTTCTCTCCTTAGATGGTAGACAGTGTAATTGCCAACAGTTATAAGTTACCACACAGTTCTTTCTGAGCAAGTACTTTTTATTCTTAAGGTACAAGCATTACTGAGAAAATGTATTAAACAATAAAAGAACCTACATGCAAGCTAATAAGCTTACCAGAGATCATCTCCACACTCCAACAAGCTCTTTAGTTTGTGATTACTCCTTCAAATCTAGTATGGGTCTTTTCCTGTGGTCACCTGTTCATAACAGCTTTCATTGAGAACTAGCCCCTCTCCTAACTGAGAGTCACTCCTTTGAGTTTGGGCAATCAAAGTGACAGAATAGGTAATCACCTGGACAAATGGTCTCCCCACTTCCTCTCAGGGTGAAGCATCAGGGGCTGAGTTCTTAGGTGGAAGTTTGCAGTTCCCTCTTCCCAAGTGTTCCTAGGAATTCCACTTCACATGTATGGTCCCAAAAGATCATCCTGGTCTGCTACGTTGTATATCATGGTCTTTTGGTAAGTATTGTGAGTGTCAGAGATTGCATTAATCCTGTCCTCCTCCTAAAGAAGTTGTATACAATTGCACAATAGTACATAAACACTTGCATTTTTAATAAAATGAACTCCTAAAATACTTAATTCAACAAGGTTTGTCAAGATCACATCAGAAAATTGCCATGACTGTCACAGATATACATTAAACTAGTGGCACATTAAACCAGTCCATGAAGGCTCAAATCAGAGTCTGTTTGGTATCATCCATTCTTGCATAGTAGTATTTACTGTTTCTTTCCCAGCCTTTTTAAAATTGGTGACTTAAGGGTGGAATTTTTAAAAGCACTCAAGACTTAATGGCTCAGGTTACTTTGGGGGAAAATAAATCAATGGTACTTATGCTAACTTTTCCCATCCATGTGCGGAATTAATATTGTTATGTGCACCAATACGGAGGTGATGGGTGACACATCACCTCCGTATTGGTGCACATAACAAAATGCATGTAGCGGGGGTCGGGCCAAGGGGTTTTGAGCATGGGAAAGTGAGGGCTTTGGCTGGGGGTATGAGCTCTGGGGTGGGTCTGGGAATGAGGGGCTCAGGGCTCGAACTGAGGATTAGAGTGCGGGGTGGGGGTGTGAGGGCTCCAGCTGGGGGTGAAGGTTCTGGGGTGGGGCCAGGGATGAGGGGTTTAGGATGCAGGAGGGGGCTCAGGGCTGGGGCAGAGGATTGGGGTAGGGGGGTGAAGGCTCCAGCTGGGGCTGCAGGCTCTGAGGTGGGGCCAGGGATGAGGGGTTTGGGCTACAGGCTGCCCTGGGGCTACGGCAGCGAGAGAGGATTCCCCCCAGTGCTTTCCCCCTGCAGCAGCACCTGGGCTAGGGGGGAAAGGCGCCTCTCACCTCAGCTCTGGGGCTGAGGCCGCAGGATAGGTGCCTCTCCCCCAGCCGTGGCAGGGCCGGGCTGGGGTTGGGCTGTGGCTGGGGGAGGGGCGCTTCTCCCTCGGCTATGGCTGGGCCAGGGGAAGGGCACCTCTCCCCACCACAGCCCTGAGCGCCTGTGCGGCGCTTAATAGGCTGCTGCACGGCTGTGTGGCTTAGAGGGAACTTAGCTTATTCTCTTTAACTCCTATCTTTTAGTGTCTTGAAACATCTTGTCCAGTTTCCTCCAGCCTTATGAGTTAGTTTCCTCTTATTCTATAGATTTCACTTTATTAAGTTGTAGGCCTTGCTGAAGCTTTAGGCATAATTAAAAGTATAAATTAAAGTAGGCCTGGGCAAAATAGTATCATACTTGATATTAGCTAAACAAATAAGTACCTTTTTGACCAGATGGTACAAAAATAACTTTAAGTAACTACATAAACACATTATTGAGATGGTATAAGAACACACTGAATTTTTGTAAAAATATGTAAGTTTTGTTAAAACTAGCAGGGACAAGCTATAAAGGTGGTAACTAACATGTGGAGTGTAATATATAACTTGTTTGTATTTAAAAAAAAGTTATAAAAGGGGCAACTTTCATTTCTCATCCTGGTATGTTAACTAAGCCTTTACTTTGTCACAGGCATATGTGTTAGTGTCCCTGTAACCTGCTGGACAGGATGCTAGAGCTGTTTTATTAACAATAAACCTCGCCAAGCACCTTTTGCCACTGAACTAAGCCTGTGGTCTGTCTTTATAAATAACATCAAGGTTTGATAATCAGCAAGCTACACTCTGCTGGTGCAGAGTGCACACAAGCTCCTGAAACCAGCAGCAGTAGCCACACTCTGTGGTACTAACAACCCTGGTGACCCAAACCGCTAATTTGGTAAGTGGCAAGCTGCCTGCTTTGAGGGTCACAACCTTAAACGGAAAAAAACTTGAAGCACCTGGCTTCTGCCTCATGTCTAAGTAAAGATTTAGTAATGCACAGCTGTACATGAGCTTACTACAATTAATCCCCTGCAGGAGAATGCTTAACTTTTATGCAACTGGGCATCCTACTGCTAGACTAGATTAGAGAACTCACATTTAGGTTTAGCAGTTACAAAGCTGTTCTGTGTGTTCGCTTCCAAGCCAGGCTCTGACGAGCCTTTGCGCATACCTAGTCTGCTGTGTGATTAATGCATACATTTTTCACATTCTAGACTCTTCCTCAGTCTTGTAGACCTAAATCCATATTACTCCAAGTACCTTGTGCATTGGGCTTTATCTTTGTGAAGCTTTTATGTGGTCCCTGGGCAATGTTGAAATGCAGTGGATAGAAAGCTTCTCTTTTTTGAGACACATTTCAAAACTATTTCCTAGTAACTGCTAATTTTAGGGGCCATCTGCACTAGTTTTTCTATGTATACAGATAGAATGTTTATCCATCTTGGCATTTGGAAATACACAGGGCCTCTTGACTCATTGCCTGACCCTTTTTTGGCACCAAAAAGCGGAGGAAACAAAGGCAACAGTTCTATATGATCAGATATGGTCGTATCTAAAAATCTATCATGAACAGACTGTCCAGGAAGTTCTCCCACTCTACATTAAGAAACCCACTTGTATCCTATTGCAGCCTGTTTTTCATTATAACTGCTTTAATATTGAGGTGGTCTGACTCCAACAGCTGATGCATTCAAATTTGACATTTCTGGATCTACACTGAGGGGTTTTCAAGCAATCTCTCAACATATGGCCTTACTTCAGGTTAGCTCCAGTGTGAACAAAAGAGAATGCAAAGGTTGTCCATCTCATGTTCCCACTATCCTCTACTCCTGCTCCACCTAGATGTCCATAGCAGTAATGTCAGGGTAAGTCTGTTATCACTCCCTCCATTGGTGGAGTGGTACAGTGCTAAGCTGAATGGTGGGAAGATCCTGTTTCTCACTGTAGAGAAGACTGATCAGATTGCATTCAAAAGAAGCAAGCAAATTGCACAGGCATAAAAAGCCTTGGGAACAGTATTCCTTCCACATGAAGTACTACAAGACTCAGAATTAACAAGACCTGTTAATGGAGAAGACAAAATGCAAAATATAAGTAATATATAATGTGTATATAATATGTATTTTATAAGTAAATACAAACACAGTTCAACTGATGACTCTTCGTGGTCTGCTTATTTCAGTTTTCCAGGGTGCAAGCTAAGGGCCAGATTCTAGCTTCACAAGCCATAACTTGATCAGCTATGTGCATGCAAATCATGCAAAGTTAGCTCTCTTTTGAGCATCAAACTTCATACAACTGGTAGCAGTATATATGAAGGTAGAGGAGGAAATGATGCTTACAAGAACTTTCCCCTGACCTATCCTACAACCCTGTAAAGCTCCCCTCCTCTTCTGTCTTGCCCTTTGACTTTTGCAAGTGTGATATTGATAGATATATGAGAGGAAGGTGAGGGTAGTATTTATATAATGACTGTGGCATGTTTTAGGTTAACTTTGTAAACCTACAAGTAATGTTTTGCAGAGGAAACAGCACTCAAGTTATTGTATTCCAGCCAAGCTATATTCCTGTCTGGCTGAAACTTTGTCTTGCCTTTCTATGATAGACTCCCTTCAAGGAAACAGGAAGTTATCACTAGATAATGTTTATCAGGCTGAGTGGGAACTTTAAACTTCCAGTTGAAACTTAATCTATTCTAGTAAGGAGGGTAAATTAACATCCCACAGCTGTCTGCTTGTGCTAGTCCTTCCACCATTGCTGGAAACCCCATATTTTTTCTGGTATGGACTGGGAAATGTATAGGCTTCTAAACCATTTTAAAATAGGTTTATTGGACTTTAGCTTCCTGTACTTCCAGAGCAAGAGTTTTGTCGTCTTTGGACCCCAATATGATTAGGAGAGGGTGGGGCTTATTTACTCACCTTTTTACTGCAGCACATTAAAATTTTAACAGTTTAGTAGAGAAACTCCTGTTCCTTTCTGCACTGTTACACTGCTCACGATTTCTCTCACCATGGCAGTATTTCTCTTCCTAGGCAGATCCAGAGACTTTTAAGGGCTAATACCAAGAGGTTGGTGTTAAGCATGTTTCACATGGTACTAGGTTAAAGGGTTGGAGACCAGCAATAAGAACTTGGGCTGATGGGCCTATTATTCACATACCTGCTTGAGCTGATTACTCTAATGCTTCCACTTGCAGAGTCTAATAGTCATACTCGTTAGCTTCAAGAACATGTATCTCAAAGAGGCAATATGCCCCTTGGAATGTAAATGGAACGAACGACCAAAGGAGAAGTTTAACATAACTAGTGAAAAAAATTAATATACGTTAAAGAAAGGTGGAACCAAATTTACTGCAGGGTTTCCTGTCTCTATCTAGGTGTCTGCTATTGGTTGGGAGCTAGGATCCAATGAGTCCTTTGCCTCTTCACTCTTTGGTTACCATTAACTCCCTGTTTCACATCTGCTGTTCATATGGACATTGGGTTGAGTTTGCAGACTCCAGAATTGCTTAGACAAATGTATCTTGGCATTTGCTTGCTTCTTCATTCTTCTCTGTAAACATACGGGCTATTTTTAATGTTTCAGATGATCAAGTCTTGTCTCCAATTACAACTTGAGAATAGACTAGTAAAATTTGATACAAGTATAGTGTACTTCACACTTTTAAAAAAATATTCTTGATAATTAAGGACACATGATTGGCTGGTTTTATTCTAGCCATAATCATAGACCTTTTAGTGACAAATACCAATTTTGATTTTTTTTAAATAATTCTCATTAAAATGAAAATGAAGACTATTTAAAAACATATTCTTATTAATTCAAAGATCTCACCTATACCTACTTGTTTGGTTTGAAGTAAATGATGGTTTGTGAATCACACAATTGCTTTGTTTTGGAAATGATCAATCCAGTTCTAATGCACATAATCAATGCTTGGTGGAAGATCATGCATCTTTAGTGTATATTTACACTCTAGTTCAACAGCTTAAAGTTGACTTTCCCATCTATTAATTTCATAAATTTGAAGGCCAGAAGGGACCATTTTGATCATCTAATCTGACCTCCTGTATAACACTGGCCATAGATCTTCCAAAATAATTCTTAGAGCATATCTTTTAGAACAACATCCAATCTTGACTTAAAAATTGTCAGTGATGGAGAATCCACCACAACCCTTGGTAAATTGTTTGAATAGCTAATTTCTCTCATCGTTAAAATTTTGCCTTATTTCCAGTGTACATTTTTCCAGATTCAACTTCCAGCCATTGGATCATGTTATACTTTTCTCTACTAGATTGAAGACCATATTAAAAAATCTGTCCCCCATCTAGGTACTAATAGACTGTAATCAAGTCACCCCTCCACCTTCTCTTTGAGCTAAATAGATTGAGCTCCTTGAGCCTATCACTGTAAGGCAGGTTTTCTAATCCTTGAATCATTATCATGGCTCTTCTCTGAACCCTCTCCAATTTATCAACATCCTTCATGAATTGTGGGCACCAGAACTGGACAGCAGCAGTCACACCAGTACCAGATAAAAAGGTAAAATATCCTACATGCTCCTAATTTGAGATTCCCCTGTTTAGCCCTTTTGCCACAGCATCGCATTGGGAGTTTATGTTCAGCTGATTATCCACCATGACCCCTAAATCTATTTGAGTCAGTTTCCCAGGAGAGTCCCCCATCCTGTATGGCCTATATTCTTTGTTCTTGGATGTATACTTTTATATTTAGCGATATTAAAATGCATATTGTTTGCTTGTGCCCAGATTACTAAGTGACCTTGATCATTCTGTATCCTGTCCTCTTCACCGCTATTTACCGCTCCCCTTCTTCCCCCAGTTTCAGTCTCATCTGCAAAGTTTGTGAGGGATGACTTTGTTTCCTTCCAGATAACTAATAAAAATCTTAAATTGCATATAGCAAAGAATTGATCCCTGTGGGATCCCTCTAGAAATACACTTCTTTGATCATTTCCCATTTACAATTACATTTTGAGGCCTATCAGTTAGCCAGTTTTAAATTCATGTAATGTGTGTCATGTTAATTTGAAATCTTCCTAATTTTTAATCAGTGTTATGTAGTACCAAATCAAATGCCTTACAGAAGTTTGGTATATTGCATCAGCACTATTACCTTTATCAACCAATCCTGTAATCTCATCAAAAACATTGTTTATTTCACAAGATCTATTTTCCATGTTGACTGGCATTGACTATATTATCCTCCTTTAATTCTTTATTAATCAAGTTCCATATCAGCCACTCCATTATCATGCCCAGGATTGATGTCAGACTGACAGGCCTGTAATTGCCCAGGTCCTCCTGTTTAAATATTAGCACATTAGCTTTCTTCCAGTCATCTCAAACTTCTCTGGTGTTCAGACATACTGAAAATTTGCAAGCTTCTCAGCCAGCTCTTTTAAAGCTCCTTAAAAACTTCAGTGTAGAATGCTTAGAAGTTCTGTTGACTGTTAACAATGAGTTCAAATGCCATTGAATCTCAGCATTTATGGACTGGTAAACTCTGCGTGCTTTGTCTAAATTGATGTTAACATATTTTAATTTACAAGCATTCAGACAGTATAATTTTACAGCTAGTAGCTCAGTTACTATTGTGGTGTTCTGGCTCAGAGGACTTTTTATGAGAAATAGTTTCTCTGCTGTAGGTCTTCACCTCACTGAAAAGGATTTCTTTGACTCTTTTGCAAGTCCCAGGAGCTTTAAAATAAAATTTCTTATTAAAACTTGTTAAGTTTACCTTAGTAAGTTATCCATACCCCGAAAAATAGTCTCTGGGGTTAGCAATTCCCCTTTGTGAGCTTGTGTTTTGTTCCTTTTATTGCTGTATAGACTCTAAGGTTTTCTCACCTACCGAAATACAGGCTTATTTTAGAAGGGTAAACGGTACTGTTCAAATAATGGAAGTTGTAAAACCAGTAAAAACTCTGGTTCTGGTAGAGAACTCAATATTGATTAGAACTTTTAAGGAGCATCTCCCCATAAAATATACATTGACCATATCAGGTACATGAGCCTCAATGACAATGTGGACTTAAGCAGATATATTTTTCCACACACATTCATCTAGTATTGTTGTGTGCTATGTTAATTCTCTTGAAAAACCTTTGAAAATCTAGACTACACCCTACTATGATGCCATCTCTTTGGGAACTAATAGTTTGGCAAGCTGCACTGAAGAATAAACACCAGAGTAGCTTTTTTTATTTGAGAGGCTTGGCTTACATTTCTGTCAACAGATAAGTTCAACATTGGTGTCATTTTCACAAGCGTAATTACAGGGCTGTGTCATCTATAGTACAAAACCCTAGCTGCACAGAGATGCTGAGACTCAACCATGCATATTTACTTATGTTGGCAAAAAAATTTCAACTGCGGGAGATCCATTTTAATTTTTTTTTTTTTTTTTTTTTTTTGGTTTGCCCATTGTAAATGCAGCTAGATGAAAAAGTATTCCAAATTCTTAACTGTATTTCCAGCACAAGAGATTTCAAATACTTTCTTGTACAGTCTGTACTGTTAGGCAAAACCTATGTGCAGGAACAGTATCTTTTGTTTTGTACAGTGCTCTATATATTGTACTGAGCTAGTAATAAATGTTCACGGGTTGTCTTTTCAAATGCAACTGCTGAACTTCTAGTTGGAAAATACTTTGTTTCCACCTACAAGTGTAGGGCCTCGTCCTGTTAGAATTTCCCAAATGAGATGTTTTTCTCATGTAATCCATTCTGTTGCATTGTTTGTGTCAGTAATACTTCGCTTCATGAGGTCATTTGTTGTATGAAAGCATTTTTTTCTTTAAACCAACTTTTTTATAATTCATGTGAAAGGTATGGGTTGTAGGAAGTAGATGGACATGCTATATATTTTAGCCTCTTAAAATCAAGCAGTGTTAAAACACTTGTGAAATAGTGGTCTTTAAGTAAATTCATTGCACATTCTGTGGTGGGGCAAAGGGAGAGCAGACTGACCTACCTACTGTTTGTCAGGCATCTTCAAGGTCTCTGTCATAAATTCAGGTTTTAATCTTTCAAAACACTCCTTAAAATAGTCCCCTTCACCTTCTTTAAGTGAACCAGAAATCCAAACTTTACTTGGGGTTAGGTATTTGAAGGTTCACTCTAAGTCACCAAAAATCAGTTTATCTGAATATTTGTCTCAATCTCCTTGCCTGAGTAGCAGCTGGAGACTGGCTCCAAAGGTGATGTCAGTCTGCCTCATGGCCTGGCTGATCACTGTCCACTGGGACTGCAGGCTGGCTTGAAGCATTTCTGTGAACTCAACCTTACTGATGTCTGTGACCCAAGTTGATTTTAAATTCCTAAACAATTAATCTGAAGCAGAGTTAAACAGCGGGGTGTTTTTGTTCTGAGATGGTATGGTACATCTCATCTGGTGGCAGTTGAGTAACCCCACACAACCCATGTATTCTTTAAACAAGATCTACACTAAAAACTCTTGCCAGTATAGTAATGTCAGTTGGGCATGCAATTTATTTATTGGGGTTATTTACAACATTTCTATACCAGCAAAAGCACTAACATATGTACAGTTACACCATTATACAAGTTCTTTGGCCTCTAACTTATTTTGCTTGAGAAACTGGTATGAATTTACCAGCAAATGCAGTTATGCTAGTGTAACTATTCCGACACTAGAAGGATTTCCTATTCTAGCTGTATTGGCAGACCTTTTCTAGTGAAGATCTGGTGCAAGTCCCACCTGTCATTGGCACTGGGATATTCCCCTAAGTGTTAAATTTGTGCAAATTACAGGGTAAAAGGTAACTGTTAAATGTTCCCTGGGACCAACAATGCATCCTCTCATGTGGATCAGCGTGAACATATATCTAACATAGTATTTTAGTCATCTTAGGTGTTGCTACTTCTCTGAAGCTCAACCATCAGTAGCAATTTGATCTCCTGAGGTTTTTCCCAGCCAGAAGAGTCTTACTTTACTATAGGTTTATCTGTGCTAACAATTAGAAATAATTAACAATGTCTGATCCCTCAAGATGTGTAGTTATCTCTGTGCTTGACTTTTCTTTGGATTGTGTTTCTAATGTGCTCCTCATGACCTAGAATAGGAATCTTATGGTGGTGGTCATGGTATGCAGTGAAGATTGCATATGAGAGACCAGATCTTCAGACATACAAGTCATGCAATGAGGTGTATTTTTAAGCTATTAAAAATAGGAGAAGTTTAAAGAGCTCATTATTACATAAACACTACAATTTCTAGGACAAACTCTAAGTCATAGAACCATCTGAAAGGAGAAGTCTACTGACTGCTTATCAACTTCCTTCAGTTTTCTGAATGTCTGCCAATAATTGAAACACGTTAGTCATCCAACTATAAAGTCATAATCTGCCCTTTGACAAACAATGACCTCTACTAGCACTTCATAGCAACTGAAAATAATAGTCAATATTGGGCAGTTTAGTTGCTGAAGGACTAGGGACATATAGTTAGCCTATATTAAATGGTCAGCTCGTCTGCAAAATCCTAAACTGAAAATCAAAATACTTACGTCATCTGTTTTTTGTTACAGTTTGCTTCTTCGCACTATGTGTGCTCATGCAGAAGGGAATTAGAGTAGAAAATCATTATTAGGTAGGCAGAAAACAAAAATCCAAGGTTTACCACCCTCTAACTCATGAGAGTTTTTTGATGTTAGCCATAGTGTCCCACAGCAATTCCAATTGTATTTGAGAAAAGAAAACTGGCCTTAATTTCAGACTCCACTTGAATTCATTGAGATGTTGCTGTCACAGAAGATAACCCTTATATTGCCCTTTATCTGGTGCTTTAGCAGACAAAGCTAAAGGATTTTTACTTTAATTTTCATGTTTGATTCCTCTCCTCCCTCCACCCTAATTACTGAAGTAAAGAAAACTTCTGGAAAACTAGAGAGAAAAATACTCCTCCTGGCTGATCAAGGCAGAGCTTACACTCTTAGATGGAACACATTTTTATTTGCCAGCTAACACCAGTCTCTTTGGGAGACCACCCATAGTTATTGAAAGGAAAAAATTAACATTTCTGGCACATGTACTTTTTGTTTCCAGAGATTATCCTCCCTTACTGATTGTGTTTAATGTGATAAGCTCCCATGTGATTGCAACAACTCTTATATAGTAAGGAAAGGCCAATCTGGAGAGGAGTGTTTTAATTTGTATGAACTTTTTTTCAGGGCTCAGACCTGGTAAAAAGCAGTATTCTTGCTTCTGTAACTACACTGCTCTCATTAAAATGGGGGCAAGGCAGAAGCTTATCTTTCTGTCACTACTCTGGCTTTCACAGGAAAAAAAAACTGATGGCCAGATGTTTTGACAGTCTAGTGGACCAGTTGTATTGTCTGCCTTTCAGTAAAACAACCTTCTGCAATTAAATTTAAAGTAATCCAAGTCTTAATATGATCACTGCCTGCCACCATGGTCCCGTAACATATGGACCTCCTACTTTGCCCTTTTCCTTAGACCCACCCTATGCTTAACTTTTATAGAAGGATTTGAGCTATGCCAAAAACAAGTGGTGCTAAATTACCAACTAGTATGGGCCCAGCTTTAAGGCTTTCATAGGCTCCATGTTGAAATTTGGCTTCACCTGAGTGCCAGCTGATGAACTTAATCTAGGAGCCAGACAACCTTGAGAACAGATGAACTTCACAATAATTTGGACCCTGCAGAAAGGATGACCATCAAGCCCAAACAGCACAGTTGTTCTGTAAACCACGGCACACTAAACACCAAGAGCCAGATCCTCAAAGGTATTTATGTGTCTAACTCCCATTGATTTTTATTTTTGAAGATATGGGCCCAAGACTGCAATTGTCTCTTATAGAGTCCATGCATGGGGGAGAAAGTCTCCTTTGCCATTATCTCCTATTGCGCATATAAGGGCCATACGGAATTTTGCCCTATGTTTTTATTTTGCCTCTTACTTTACTATGGCCCATATTTGTACATTATGCCCTTTAACTATCTCAATATTTTCCTGTACCTTTAAGGCATTATAGTTTGTGTGACAATCCTGCTGATATCACTGGGTTACCTGCCAATCCCTTACTCAGTAGGGAAGGTTAAGCCAGCAGGATCTTCTGCCTGTTCTTTTACTGGGAACCAGTAAGATATCTGAGAGGTAGCAGATACAAGGACTTCATTAACCAGATAAATCTGTTTTTTATATTCTTTATCCATTCAGACAAACCCTTGCATCTCCCTTACATGTAGAGTGCCCTTACTAGATCTTTTCCTTAAAAATTCATCTCTTCAGTTCTCATCAGAAAAAGGGTTGTTCCTCACATTTATACTTCATAATTGCTTTGTTTTTACTTTGACTATTTATCACTAGTTTTCTAAGATAGAACTCAAGCAAGCAATACAGATAGGGACAACTTTAAGTCTTAAATGTCTTATTTCAAGCAATTGGATGTCCATTAGTGATTTCATGGGAGCTGCAACCCTCAGTCATTGAAAGCTCGACATGAATTTTAATGCCAGCTTTGCTTCAATATTCATATCCATCTTATTTAGAAGGTATGTAACTAGCCACTCCTCTCATGGGTAAGCCATCATCTCTACTGCGCAGCCTTTGTTAAAACAACTCTCATCCTTTTACATAAAATTCAGCTTCAGTGCAAGTCAGGAACATAATCATCAGCATTACCAACAAATCATTACCTTCCTCTATATTAAAACTTGGAAGCTTACACTTGCCTATACGATTAAGAGTCATAGATCCCAAGGTCTGAAGGGACCCTTTTGACCATCTAGTCTGACCTTCTTTATAATACAGGCCATATAACTTCCCCAAAATAATTCCTAGACAATATCTTTTAGAAGAACATCCAATCTTTGATTTAAAAATTGTCAGTGGTATTCTAACCAGAGTTAGCAGTAAAAGAGAATATTTTACATAAAGAAATTTGGACCTTGTCTCATGACACACTTGGATAAAGAATGCTGAGATAACCCAATAATGCAAGACATCATTCCGCCTGACCTCTCCTCTTTTTCTCTTCCCTTGCTACCTAGTTCCCTCTTCTCTTTATTGCCTATTTGTGTATGTCTTTACTATTATCATTACCCTCACTCTAATAAGTTATGTTTTGACAATCTTACACAGACATATTTTGTATTGTCTGGTCTTGCAGCTTTGACAAGTTGTAAAGTTGCATAACTGCATAATTTTATTGGCCATCCTGTCAAATGTGTCGTATCTGGCAACATATACAAGTTGTAAGACATTTACCTTTCTGTATTTGTTTCTTTATGAACATTAATAAAATACTTTTCACACAACTTTCAGTAGTGGAAAATCCACCACAACACTTGGTAAGCTGTTCCAGTGGAAAAAAATGTTTTGCCTTTATTTCCAGTCTGAATTTGATTAGCTTCAGCTTCCAGCAATTGGATCACGCTATACCTTTCTCTGCTTGATTGAAGAGCCCACTTACTCACAGTCAACTTGTAACTCATTCCCAGGGGATGTTGTGAATGCCAAAATTACAATGGGGTTCAAAAAAGAATTACATAAGTTCATGGAGCATCAGTTCATCAGTGGCTATTGGCCAAGATAATCAGGGTTGCAATCCCATGCTATTGGTGTCTCTAAGCCTCTGACTGCCAGATGCTCAGACTGGATGACAGAGGATGACTCATTCAATAATTGCCCTGTTCACTCCTTCAGAAGCATCCAGAATCGGCCACTGTTAACACACAGGATACTGGCCTATATCAACCATTGGTATAACCCAGTATGGCTGATAAATAATAAACATTTATTCCCCATGGAGGTACTTATAAAAGATAATCCTGTCTCCCCCCCACACACACATACACCTTCTTTCGTCAGCTAAATAGATCGAGCTCCTTAAATCTATAAGTAAGGCTGCATGTCTGTCACAGAGGTCACGGAAGTCATGGAGTCTGTGATTTTCCATGACCTCTCTGACTTCTGCAGCTGGTGTGGCTGGCTCAGGGGCTGCCCAAGGCAGACAGTTCCTGGGCTAGCAGGAGCAGCAGCTTGGGGGTGGGAGGGGGCTCAGGGCTGGGGCAGGGTGTTGGGGGGTGGGGCGGCACTTACCTGGTGCGGGGGAGCTCCCCGGCTCCCACCAGCATGTCCCTGCAGCTTGTCAGTGGAGGGGCCAGGGGGCTCCACGCGCTGCCCGTGCCCGCAAGCACCACCCCTGCAGCTCCCATTGGCTGCATTTCCCGGCCAATGAGAGCTGCAGAAACACTGCTTGTGGCAGGAGCAGCATCCGGAGCTCCCCTGGCTCCCTCTCCCCCTATGAGTTTCAGGGACATGCCGGTCAGAGCTAGATAGGGAATCTGCCAGCCCTGCATACCCCTTCTCCCCCCAGCACCAGTGGGGGTCCTGGGCCACCCCTGACCAGTACCCACGGGCCCCCTGGTCCTAGTTTTAGTTAGGGGTATATATGCACACCCTCTTCAAGTCCCATGCATAGGATGTTGCTATAGCAGCCCTGGGTCCAGCTGTTCCACAGGTCTGCTGCAAGTCCAATAGTAGCCTTGAGCAGCAAGGGGCAAACCGGAACAGTGTTCAAGGCTGCTTTGAGTGGTTGGGGCCAAATCCAATGAACTGACTTCATAAAGAGGGGACATGGCACTTGTTTATCACATTGGGCATCTGAAAAAAATATTCACATGACTTGTTTTTTTCTTTAATTTTCTGGAAAGTTATTTTCCCCTTCCCAATGTTAATACAGCAAGTTGGTTGAAGAATTACATTCAGCTGAGATTATTACATTTAAAAACTTTATTATGATGAGTGAGTGTGTGTGATACTGTTACTTGTGACAAAGAGCTTTATTTACTCCAAGAGCTATATGAGTCAAGGCAGTGGGTTTTATAATGTTGTTTTAAGCGCTAAACTCTGAGATATGTAAGAGGCTGCTATAAATTCAGCCTCCCTTGACTCCAGTGGAACTCTTACTGTTTTACACAAGCTGAAGATCTGGTCCATGGACTTCCCATTCACTGGTCTAAAATCATTTTTATGATATATTCTGTTAGAAATTTTGTCTTACAATAGCCTCTACTACCACAGTACTTCTTGATCCAGAGATGATATATCTTCCTGTAATTAACTATATAAATGTATGACTTAATAAAAGAAGCCTACTGATGTACTATTAATACCCACACATAATCTACAATATTATTGAAATGTAATTCATTTCTTCTGTAACAAAGGGCTTAATAGGACTTGGTGAAATCCTGGAAGCTTAATTTTAAGACTTTTCTTTTTTTAAGCTTCTTACAACCTAGTGATTTTGGTAATGGAGCCAGTAGTTGGAGCTTCATTGTAACAGAAACAGACAGTTTTCAAACATGAGCAAATGGGAAAGAATATACTTAAATCGTTGTCACAAAAGATCAGTTCAGTCTGAAGTAAAACAGCAGTACAGCTTGACAGGCAATTACTGTTCATAACTTCCATCATTTTAGTTTTGTATGAATACCAACTCACATACAGAGCCTTGGTTTTGCACTGATTAGCTTACAAACTGCAACGAATTATTGTTGGCGGGATAATATCTTATTGGCCATCATTCACAATTATGACAAACTCTTGCAAAGCCCCTTGCCAATCAGGGTGTGGCAGGGGAGTAATGTTTTGTTCTAACAATAGAGCTAATAGAGAGGCACCAAAGCTTGTGGAAGCTAAGCATGGAAACTCAAAGGTACTGCATCCTCCTGCATGAATCATACTGTTGAGATCTCCCTGCTTCCATCCACCTGGCTTGTAACCATTTTCCTTTTTTTCTGTGCAGACTGTCAGCCACATTAAATTGAGTGGGAGTCATTAATTTTAGTACTTTTGTCTACCCATCCCCACCTCCACCCCCAGTTTTTAAAAGTAAAAATTTTATACCCTGTTCTTCCTTCACAAAAACTTAATGACCCATGTAGTAATTCCTTTCCTCCATTCAATTACTCCTCCACCCCAGTAACCTACATGTTGCAAACAGGCCAGGTGACATTTCATAGTACAAGAATTTCCTTAGTAAAACCACTTCTATAAACAAGAATGCCAGCCATGGAACAGCTAATCTGTTAAAAAACTATATTTCCCATGAGACTTTGAGTTCAGGGCCAAAGATCACAAGATCCTCACTGATACTCTGCTAATTGAAGTTAAGGGCTATTAACAGGTGTGGTTCAGTTGGTGTCAATTAGAGAGGCTGCATAGGCAGAGAAGGGTCTAGTTATACTCTTACACCACTTGTCATGAGCAACTCAAGTGAAATTAGTGGCATTGCACTAGGGTTAAAAAGCGGTGAGATCAGTGTCAAGCTAGAAGGTTACAATATTCTGATTTGTATAAACTGAAACTACTTGAGTTACTCAAGATGTACCGCATGGTGGGAATAGCATTTGGCCCCTTCCCCTCTTCTGGGGCATTATCCTTATGTTTGCCATCAGCTGAGTCACTCCAGCAGACAGCACCTACCTTTAAACACCCGAGGATGGTTGTTTCATTGAAGGGGTTTTTGGCTGTGAACTTGTCAAGCTACGAGAGGGAGAATTTATAACTTCAGAGCTTAGTGCAAAGCTTAACTTTTGGTATTCATGCATAGTGTGAATTGCTAAGACTTGTTTTGTGGTTGGTGTGTGTGTTTTCTTTTAAGTCCTGTGTGGGAAAGTATTTGGGTGGCTGACTTGTGGTGGTGCTTACTAAGGGCAGCAAAGGGTGAGACACCACTCAGAAGCTACCTGTAACAGAGCCCTACTCCTGTAGTGCCAACGTGTCCCATTGCACCTGTTAAAAGCTTACCCTAGAAGAGTTTGGTTCAGCTTCACCTGTTCCTGGTTTAGCTAACTATCAGGTGACAAGACTACCAGTTCAGATGCTAGTGCTGGGACCACATTGCAAAATAAGAGTAAGTTGGGCTACTAGGTCCAGATCCACAAAGGGCCTTAGGCATTGCAATGCTGAGCATTATGGTGCCTAACTTTAAGGCACCTACAAATCACAGGAGAACAATACTGCAAGCCACAAATTGAGTTAGGTGTGCAGTGAATGTGGAGAAAGGTGCCTTGGAATATGATCCACAAAAGGCAGCACACTAGGCAAAGATGAGCCCCAGCTAGCCAATGGAAGATTCTGATAGGATGGTTGTCCTAAATCCTGTTCCTGTCATAGAGAGAGTTGCCTAAGTCCAGGCTACAGGGAGGTGTGTCTCTGCTAGCAGTCCATAAATGGGGACCCCTCTTCTGGAGTCATCAGCCTTAGATGCCCACGGCATTTCTTGCAAGAAATGAGTAAGGCACCTGCCTCACTCCACAAAAAGTGGTGGTGGTAGGAGGAGGAGTTGGTGCCTAGCTCATAGCTTTTATCCCAGTGGCAAGAGTACTTGATTCCAGTTTGGGGGACCCAAGTTTAATTCCCCCCTTCTTCTTGATGGAGAGAGGATTGAACAGGGGTCTCCTACTTCTCAGGGGAGTGCTCTAAGCATTGATCTAGGGAATACTCTGATATGGGCCTCCCTCATTCTCTCCTGTAGAAGCTATTCCATTTGGGATTAAAAAATGAAAGTGATTGGACCAAGGGATTGGACCCTGGGTCTCCCACCTACCAGGTGGATGTCCTAACCACTGGACTATAGTCATTCTCTTTTTCATTTTGCCCTAGTGACTAAGTATTTAACCACAGAAGAAAGAGAGAGACTATAGTTTTGTGGCTAGACAGGTCATTGCCATGCTGTACAAATTAATCTGTATAGATAAACAGCACACTTGACTGAGTCATTAAATGTAACTCTGGTTTCCTTTCAATACAAACAACCTTCTACAAAAATGCTTTCTGAACCAAACCAATAATAGCATTGGGTGTTTATCTGACAGCTTAATATCCTGTGTGTGTATTATTTTAATGTAAATATCTTGCTTAAAAAAAACCCTGAGCTAGAAATTTTAACATTCATGCTCCAGGAACTAAGGGTTTAAAGTGTGTAGTTCTGAAATGAAAGTAAAGGCTACTCCTGGGGGAATTCTGTGCCACTGCACATGCATAATTAATTAGCTGTGCATACTTTTAATTTTTTGCACAGAAAAAAGCTTCTCCTGAAAAGTTGCTGCAGTTCTGCCCACCAGAAGGTGATGTGGCAATTGAACACAGCAGCAGCTCCCAGCCAGCTAAGGAAGAGAGAGAGCCTTCTTCGCAGCAGGCCAGGTCAGGAGACGGGGCTATGGGGAGACAGACAGTGTGGGGTGCTGGGGCGGGGGGTCAAATGGGCTCATACGGGCTAGTAGAGAAGGACAGACTGGGGCAGGGGATGATTGGGAGTGGAGGTGCAAGGGCCACACGGTGATGGGGAAGGGGGAGCAGAACTACATAGGGACAGAGGGTGGCTGGGTGGGGGCACAGAGACACATGGAGACAGGGGGAGGGGGTGCAGGGCCACATAGGGATGGGGAGAGTGGGTGTCTAAGTGGGGGTGGAGGGACACATGTGCCTGATTGAATGGGAGAGGAAGGGGTCAGCCCGGGTCTGCATGAGGGAAGCTCCCTAACAGTCCCTCCCAGTCCTTAACCCCTAAAAACACCTGTTCTATACTTTTCCCACCCATACCCAACAACCCTCCAAGTTCACACCAAGGCTCCTTCCCAGCAATTTAGTTCCCTCTCTCTCAGCTTCTCTGTTATCCCTGACTCCCGCCCAGCCTTTGCAGTGCTTCTGGGGGGGGGTGTGTGAAATATGGTTCTGTATTGTAGTTTAAACGAATTATTACTCAGAATTCTGTTTTAATATGCCTAGTAAGGAATCTATTTGTCAAAAAAACATTTTCTGAATCTTTTTTGTTGTCTGTATTGTTACAGATATACTTGCTGACAGGTATTTTGAAATAAATGACCAAAAATAATTGAAACTGGGTGTGATTATATTATGTTATTTTGACAAATAAAACATGCAGAATTTTGCAGAATTTGAAAATATTGTTGTAGCAAGGCGGTGGGCTACCCCACAGCCCCGCTGAGAGCTGAACCTCCCCCACTACCAACTTGGGCGGAGCCACCGGGTCTGGTGCCCACCCCTCCAAGATCACGGCCCCGACCCGGAAGTATAAAAGCCCGCCTGCAGAGCTCAGTGGAGGCCAGGCCGGCAGAGACAGCAGACATCCCTGGCCGAGCGCCCGCTTGGGAAACAGCCGCAGGCTGTGAGCGGCCTGCTGACTCACTGGGCCTGGTCAAGCCTGCCCCATGCCAGGTACCCCGAGGAGGACTGGCCAAGCCTGCCCCGTGCCAGGTACCCCGAGGAGGACTGGCCAAGCCTGCCCCGTGCCAGCTATCCCGAGGAGGAGCCAAGCCTGCCCTTCACTACCTACCCCGAGGAGCCCATGCTGGTGGAGAGCACCGATGACACTAAGACGGCCCAGGTACCATACGAGGGGGAGTGTGGAAGTAGCCCGGGAGCAGCCAACCCCAGTCTGGCTGCTGCACTGCCAGAACCGATGTTAGTGTGTTGCGGCCAGGATCCCCACTGACAGCAGCGAGTTTCTGTCGCTGCTAGGGCCCCAGACTGGGACGCAGTGGAGTGGGAGGGCCTGCGTCCCTCCAGACTCCCCCCTTTTTCCCTGGCCTAGAGAGGCTGTGGGCTGCTACAAACCCCGACCCAGCCCCTGCTTAAGGGCCTGGGTATTTGCCTGACTGTGTGAGTATTGCCCCACCCTGATTGGGGGCTCGGGACTCTTTCCTGACTGTAGCAAGGCGGTGGGCTACCCCACAGGCACGCTGAGGGCCGAACCGCAGCCCAAAACTACTACAATTGTGTGCAGAATTTTTATTTTTTTTGCTGCAGAATTCCCCCAGGAGTAAAAGGCATATAATTAAACCTTGGGGATAGACCCTTTGTTCCTGTGAAAGGAAGTGGATTGAAGGCCTCAAAGAATGATGTTTTCTATTTGTGATGGGTTTTCCCCTCACCCCCTAGAGAAGGGGGAGAGGGGAAAACAATGAGACCTGCTGCATACCTGTGGGGTGATTGCCTCCTGGCCAGAGGGGACAGAGCTAGGTGATGATTCACTGGGCAACTGGGTCTTATAAGAAGGCTGACACAGCTCAGTGATGGGAGAAACTGAAGAGGAAGCAGGACTCTTCTAGAGGGGAAGGCCCATCAGTTTGGGGGCTGGCTGTGGCTGGAGACCTGAGCCACAGGAGTAGTGCTAACTCCTGTGGTAGGCCCCTGGAACAAGGGGTAAAGAGGCAGTCCTGAATCTGGTGTCCCAGAAGGGAAACAGGGAATAGAAGAGACCCACAGGGGGACAGGGTAGCCTCCTCTGTAGCTCTGGGGTTCTCCCAGGAACATTACTCACTGACGAAAGGGGCAATCTAATGGTGAGTATGCACCATGCCACTATTGAAAACAGATAACTTGCACTTTATCCATGCTTTCTCCATGGTATTTTGCTTAAGTATCTCAGCTCTTATCTGAGGATAAAACAGTAACACTATTAAAATAAGGGAATGTATATATGATACAGCACAGCTATTTTAAGAAAGAACATGATGATTGTGAGATAACCCAGCAGGTAAGGGTGTATGTTCCTGAATGTGCAGAACATTTTTGCAAGGGACAGGATCTTAAAGCAATGGAGGCATAATTGAAGATCCTATTCTTCATAGAACAGTCTAGGCTGAAGTATTTCAATACAATCTTAGTTGATAAGAGTTGTCATCCCTTTGTCAAAGACCTTTTCCCCCAACAACATGTTGACCCGGACTAACAAAATCTATCGCCTGTATGCCATGTTAGATTTGTAAATAATGGGTTTTTGCTTTTTTATTGATTTAAGACATCTGGTCAAGCTGGACTTTGGTTTATTAATCAGACCAGACATTTGAAATCAAACAGCATAAACAGAAAAGGCTAACCTACCAAATCTGGGATACTAGGCCGGCCAGCCTACAGTGGTCCAAGTTACACTACAACTCTAAGGATTTATATAGATGCCTTCCCCCATGTTTATCCCATATTACAATTTTTGCAGTTAGTCCAATAACAATTATATATCTACCTTGCAGCCAGTTGTCTAGACAGTTAGATTTTCATCATGTCCTAATATACTCCAAATGACCAGCACACAAAAGGTCACTACAGTTTTGACCTACTTTAACATGGGTTCAAAACAAGTTTTTAACCAACTAAATGTCATATACCATTATGTTTGCCTTTTCGTGGTTTGTTTTTTCCTTTTTATAATGTTTTTATCCACTTATTCTTTTCTTGTGGTTTTCATTACAACTTTAAGCAGGTTGTAAAGATAGGTCATAAAAAAGTTATGTGATTAAACATATTTCCACTTAACAGTTCAGCTTTTATTGGCTAATAATTGTGTATCATCTTTTAGCATTACTTTTTCCAGAGCTTTATGGGAGTTCTTTAGCATAGTCATGATAAATACTTAGGCTTTAGGCATTCATTTGCCAACAGATTTCAATCTGGAATGCAGGGAACTATATTGGGGGTACGACAGAAGAGGTAACATAATCTCCTCCAGAACAGTTAAAAAGGTCTTCAACAAATTTTGGATTAAAAGTAGCTCATGTAAAAGTAGCTCATTTTTAACTAGCTAAGCATTACGCTCAAGGATTTAACTTTGACTAATGTTTATCTTAAATTACATAAGAAGAGACCGCCATATTTATAGCTCTGTACATAGGACTTTCTGAATCTCTTTAGTGTAACTTCTGAGGTGTATTGAAGTGATTAGAATTTAAACTAATGAACAGGTTAGTTTACTCTACAAAAGTCAAACTCTAATTAAATTTGCAGAATTATTTATGCAGAAACTTTTCTGAAATAAGTTAGTCTTGCTTTAAGGGCACAATAGAACCCAATTTTCATTATTTCATCCATATCCTTACATCTTGTGATAGCCCCTTACTTCAAACTTTGCTAAGAATTGGTTTCTTTAAAGAAAGTGTTTTCCTCCAGTCTCTACCCCTTCAACATATGTGTTCAATTCCTTTCTCCGCATAAGTTTTTGTAACCCTGATACAGAGTTATACACATTACAGTGAACTGTTAATATGCTGAAGCACTGATGAAAAGAACTTTTACACATAACCATTTGCTTTGGCAAGAATGGAAGCCAAAACTAAGCCCTCCCTTGATGTCTCAAATTAGAGATAAACACAACTTGGAAGAAAAACATTTTGGAAACCAACAGAAAGATGTCGGTAACTGGCAATGTTGTATGTTTGCAAATAGTGTCAACCAAACATTAAGACTTCAAATTTAAACAAATACCAGGCTCCCTGGACACTTGAAAGCACTTCCTAGTAATTTAAGAATGGCTCTCAAGTATAAGCGGGCCAATAATTAAACCTTAAACTAAAACAAGATATGAAGCTGGAATAATGAGGTGATTGTTGTACAGATTTATTCCTTGCACAGTTTGCTTTCCTTATGCTCCAAAACACTTAATTTGCCCACATTCCCTCTTACAGCCCCAGGATTGCTTGCTTGCTTTTTTAGATTCCTTACCCTTGAGACTTTACTCTACCTCCTGTGAAACTTCGAGGATTGCCCAGGACTCCCATGAAAGCTCATAACTACTAGACCATCGCTGGCTGCAAGGCTGATGGATGGACAAAATAAACCACTTTTCTTTTCCTCCATCCACCCTACAGACTAGTACATAATAGTACAGCTTCAAGTCAGTCTGAGTTTGTGAACTTATAGTAGTAAAAAGGAGCCTGAGGTACACAGGACAAAACCACTCTTCATATGTTAAACTCAATTTAATACAGCTAAGTGTCCACTAGGAAGCTTGGTTTTGTATGTAAAACCCAGATTTAACAAACCAGGGTTGTTCACATGCATGGCTTTGGTTCAGGTGTAACTGTAGCATATACAAGCCTTCATTTTAAAATAATGCCATACCAAACTCCCTGAATTACTGTGGGAATTTGTTGTGCATAGGCTTGGAAGAATTATACTTTTTGATCAGTAAATGTGAGTAAACACTGATTTCACTGTACTCACACCAACAAAAAATATTTACATCAATAACTAGAACTTGCAGATACGCAAAGTAAGAAAAAGTCAGCTTGAAAAAATCACTAGACTTTGACCTAAGGATATTTACTTTGTATATTTTGATGTGTGATCTTGACATCCTGCGTTTTCACAGTTATAAAGCTTTGTAACTTTTTTTGGCATTTCACAACCTACTGTCATTAAACAATTATTGCCTGATCCCGCCCCCCTCCCCACACACCCCATTGTCTGACCCTGCCATAATTTCCTGCAATTGTGAAAATTTAAATAAAAAAAAATGCTTAAACATTGATATTATCCATTGAAATTACAAAAAAAATTGTTTTTTAAATTCTGCCAAACCTAGTTATAGAGCATGTTTACCCTATACTGCATGGAGCCTGATAGCCACCAGCTTAGGGACTCGCCAGCAGGTGACTTGTTCCCTTTGTCCAGTCTGAGTGCAAAAAGAGTGCACAGGGGCAGAGGTTCTAGTCCTCACTGATATCACCTTCATATTTTGAAACAGACTGGCTTTCAGGCTAAAGAGACTTGCAAATACTGCAGATTTACCCTGTTGTCCCTGAAGGCGACTATGTCTATCACTTGCAAAAAAAAAAAATATGTTTACTGTATTGATGGAGAAGGAAAATCAGACAAGGTCAAATTAACTTTAAATCAATGGTATGTAAATGGCTTTTGCAATGGTGGGACAAGATAAACCCAGACTATCTACAAGTATATTTTTCTAAAAAAAAAAAATGAAAAATCTGGACAGGCTGTGGAATTTCATTTGATGATCAAAGGTTAGATGCAAGTGCATTTAGTTTAATCTTGAATATTATCATACTTTTCATAAAAGCCATACTAAAGACAAATTTAAAGAAATACTACTTGTGTGCCAGGCCAGATATTATGTAGTATACCATAATCACTTTTTAGTGACATTAAAGTTTTCCATAGAGAAAAAGGAAGACATTGAGAAAAATCTACTCTTTTCCCCTCTAACGTTGTTCAACCACTATTCTTTTAATGGAGCCATTAGCAATACTTCTTTAAGAGTTGACACTTGTACTGTACTGCTTGAGAGGGGAAGTTCTGTAGAAGAAAAAGCATGGACTTGCAGTGGCTTGGCACAATTTCAAAGACTGCAATGCCATGCCAGTATCAAATGGCGAGAACAGAGGGGCGGGGTGTGTGTGTGTGTGTGTGTGTGAATGAATGAAGTTAAAAGCAACAACAGCAATAGACTTTTCTACAACAAATGGGTTTGATAGTCTCAGTGTTGTTTCTACTAGACAGGTCTCCACTTCATAAAAGCGACTATCACACCAGATAGTAAGCGTTACGTTCGGCCCCACTAGTAATGCAAACCCTAAGCAGCCACATATGAGATCAGCTTGAAGATCTTGGGATTTTTAAATAAACTAGGTTCTCTTCACTTGCCTGCTGGCTTCAGTTTTAGGCTGAACTTGTTTCAAATTGTAAAGCTTTTTACCAAAACCATGAAGAGCTGAAGGATAAAATTCTTAGGCAATCTCTTGAATGCAGCAGCTGTTGCTTTAAGGAAGCCACTAACTCTCACTGATTCCAGTCATCAGAATTGATAACAGCGCTCCAACCCTGCAGAGTGCGGTGTGGTTTCAGGGCATAGTGTATCAAGGTACCACAGTCCTGGGCCTTATTGCAGGCTCTAAGACCAAGTAGGCCACAGAACATTAACTGTTCTTTCAATTGTACTTTCCTTGGGGCAGAGACCTTGCCTCTATGACAGGGTTGCAGCGCACACTGCAGGGTCATGGTAGGATCAAGTTGGCCCTGAGAGAGCCTATGCATTACCTATGGTGCGGATTTACATGCAAAGACTTAAGTCACGTTTCTCAGCATTAACTAGTTGAATCTCAATGTGGTTAAATGCTTGAGAAATTTAAAACCTACAATATACTAGTGCAGGGTTCACGTAGTTCAGGATAGAAACAATCCTGTTACAAAAGCAAAGAATTCCTTTAATGGTATGAATGGTAGAACAGGGGAAATTTCATACCAATTCTCAAGAAGGGGAAATAAAAATATTTTATCCTATATACTGTTCACTTTGAATTTGTATGTAATCCATATGAATATACATGCAGCTGCTTTTGATATTAATTTTAATGTTTTATAGAATCATAGAAGTGTCAGATTGGAAGGGATCTCAATAGGTCATCTAGTCCAGGCCCTTGCAGTCAAGGCAGGACTACATAAATAGATCATTCTGAGTAAGTCAGTTGGTGCCTTTGCTTAGGTGTTCCCCTAAATTCAGGCAGAGCTTGTGAAGCTCCATTCTTGTTCTTCATGGAGTTTCCACAACCTGGCAGGAAGTAAGTAATGAAACTGTTTTCAGTGCCATGACAAGAGTGTTCCTGGCTCAGTTCAAAGACTCAAAATGATGCCCTCCTACTGCGGGAGTAACACCTGCAATCTCCACTAAGTATTTCTTACACAGGGATCTTCCTAACCCTCCCTGAAGCAATCTCATTACTTAGCTCATCCTAATCTATCTTCCCTGCTTTCGATAACTGCCAGGTCACTTATCTTTTCCTTGGACATTCTTAGAAGGGTCTTGATTAATATTATTTTGCTGAAACTCCTTTTATTAGCAGCCACAGTTATGGAAAGACAGCAAAAAATAGGCAGTACTGTTTCTGTGTTAGGGGAACTCGCATCCAATGACCTTTCATGAATGTAGTTAAGGAAATCAATGGGAGCCTTTGTTTGCAAGTCATCCTTAAATATTTGCTCGCAACACTTGGCAAAAACCTTGATCTACTTTTCAAAACTGAGTTTAAATCTTCTAGGTAGCTACTTGCTAAGTTTCAAGTGTGCCACTTTAGGTTTTTGCTGCTGAAACTTTTCAGTTTCTTGCCAATCAAAAAAAAAAGCAAATCTCTCTCCAACTCCATCATGCTTATACATCCTATCTGACTGTGTTAATGTGTTTAAGGCAGGATTGGAAACCTAACATAAGAATGGCCATACTGGGTCAGACCAAAGGTCCATCCAGCCCAGGATCCTGTCTACCGACAGTGGCCGATGCCAGGTGCCCCAGAGGGAGTGAACCTAACAGGTAATGATCAAGTGATTTCTCTCCTGCCATCCATCTCCACCCTCTGACAAACAGAAGCTAGGGACACCATTCCTTACCCATCCTGGCTAATAGCCATTAATGGACTCAACCGTCATGAATTTATCTAGTTCTCTTTTAAACCCTGTTATAGTCCTAGCCTTCACAACCTCCTCAGAGGCAAGGAGTTCCACAGGCTGACTGTGCACTGTGTGAAGAAGAACTTCCTTTTATTTGTTTTAAACCTGCTGCCCATTAATTTCATTTGGTGGCCCCTAGTTCTTATATTATGGGAACAAGTAAACTTTTCCTTATTCACTTTCTCCACACCACTCATGATTTGATATACCTCTATCATATCCCCCCTTAGTCTCCTCTTTTCCAAGCTGAAAAGTCCTAGTCTCTTTAACCTCTCCTCACATGAGACCCGTTCCAAACCGCTAATCATTTTAGTTGCCCTTTTCTGAACTTTTTCTAATGCCAGTATACCTTTTTTGAGTTGAGGTGACCACATCTGTATGCAGTATTCAAGATGTGGGCATACCATGGATTTATATAAGGGCAATAAGATATTCTCCATCTTATTCTCTATCCCTTTTGTGATGATTCCTAACATCCTGTTTGCTTTTTTGACTGCCACTGCACACTGCATGGATGTCTTCAGAGAACTTTCCATGATGACTCCAAGATCTTTCCTGATTAGTTGTAGCTAAATTAGCCCCCATCATATTGTATGTATAGTGGGAGTTATTTTTTCCAATGTGCATTACTTTACATTTATCCACATGAAATTTCATTTGCCATTTTGCTGCTCAATCACTTAGTTTTGTGAGATCTTTTTGAAGTCCTTCACAGTCTGCTTTGGTCTTAACTATCTTGAGCAGTTTAGTATCCTAACGACCTTTGGTGAGGGACCTTGTCAAAGGCTTTCTGGAAAGCTAAGTACACTATGTCCACTGGATCCCCCTTTTCCACATGTTTGTTGACCCCTTCAAAGAACTCTAATAGATTAGTAAGACATGATTTCCCTTTACAGAAACCATGTTGACTTTTGCCCAACAATTTATGTTCTTCTATGTGTCTGACAATTTTATTCTTTACTATTGTTTCAACTGATTTGCCCAGTACTGATATTAGACTTACTGGTCTGTAATTGCCGGGATCACCTCTAGAGCCCTTTTTAAATATTGGCATTACATTAGCTATCTTCCAGTCATTGGGTACAGAAGCTGATTTAAAGGACAGGTTATAAACCCTAGTTAATAGTTCCGCAATTTCACATTTGAGTTCTTTCAGAACTCTTGGGTGAATGCCATCTGGTCCTGGTGACTTGTTACTGTTAAGTTTATCAATTAATTCCAAAATCTCCTTTAGTGATACTTCAATCTGTGACAATTCCTCAGATTTGTCACCTACAAAGGATGGCTCCAGTTTGGGAATCCCCCTAACATCCTCAGTCATGAAGACTGAAGCAAAGAATTAATTTAGTTTCTCCACAATGACTTTATCATCTTTAAGTGCTCCTTTTGTATCTCGATCATCCAGGGGCCCCACTGGTTGTTTAGCAGGCTTCTGGCTTCTGATGTACTTAAAAAACATTTTGTTATTACTTTTGATTTTTTTTTGGCTAGCTGTTCTTCAAACTCCTTTTTGGCTTTCCTTATTACATTTTTACACTTAATTTGGCAGTGTTTATGCTCCTTTCTATTTACCTCACTAGGATTTGACTTCCACTTTTTAAAAGATACCTTTTTACCTGCAGAACTCAATTTTGAACATCTTTGTATATTGCAGCCATGTTCTCTCTCACACGTTTGTCTCTGATAATCAGCTATATCTAAACTGCCTTTTTTCAGCTTCTTTAAACTAACCTCTCTCATATCCTCCTGTTTTGGTGTGGCTAGCAGTAAAATCTGCAAAGCTCTCAACAACCTCCACTCTGTCTTTTGAAACCACAAGATACCTTAATACATGAGATGCTTGTTTAAGTTCAGGTGAGGTCTGGAACACAATCAAATATAACAGAAGTATTTAGCTGTCCCAACCTTGTACAAAATAGTCTGCCGTGCTTGTCTTGCAATCCTACCGATTAAAATTTAATTTTAAATTCTGTTTAAGTACATCACCTTTTGGGTACCAGCCTTAAGTTTCCATATGATCTTGTTATACACTATCATACCTTGCAAGCAATTCCAGTATATGCAAAAAATTACCATTATGAGAACTAATTTCCCATCTGAACCTCTCAAAGCTAAACATCTCTCACCTAAATACAGCAAAATATCCAAGAGGACAACACAAAATATTGTGCTGCGTATCCTCCTGCATCTGATAGCAGGTGTGCATACCTCGGTCAATGATGACTCTCTTCCAATTTTTCTGCAAATTCCATCCAGCAAGCAGTTGCCTCCCCATGGTCTTCTGAATGTTGTATGTGGCATGCATACTCATTAAAGTGGGGGAAAAAAATTGTGAACCCAATTTAACATTTTGCAAAGGAAGATGAACAATTTGGCTTGAGAAGCAAACAAATGAAACAGAACAAGGAGGCAAGAGTCAAACTGTACATCAACCAGGATCATTAACTGCCCACTATGATTTTTGACCATGATCCACTATTCTAATCCTTGCCTGCCTCTGCATATTGTCCTCACTTCAATATGGTTGAAATATATTGATCTATTCAAAATAGAGGATAATGGTATTTCCATAGCTTTTTATATAGGTTTAATATATTCCTTCAAATCTAGTATAAGAACTAGAAGTATTGTTACTGTTAATTTACATTTACAATGAGCTATCAGTCTTCATAATACGTGAAGCTTTGACAGGGCTAAAAAATTTTCTCCTCGTTGTAGGACTTGCTGCCATAAGCTAGATTGTTTCGCTATGAAAACTTACTTTGAAAAGTTTACTTAATGCATGGAACAGAAGAACTTTCATATAGGAAATTACCTTCTCTTGTATGCTGTTAAATATAGTCTATGCCATACTCACTTCACTGGAATGAACAGTTACAAGAGTCCTTAGATGTTGTTGAATTTTTAAGGCTGGACTTTTATAATGATTGAAAGACTTGCCCCTAAATGTTCCCTGCCCATTAGTTTTGAAAGGGATGACTTACAACAGTAATGGTTAAAAAAAAATCTCTAATGCATTCCTTCTGTAGTTAGCTGTGGTAATATAGAGAATATTGACATAAATATGGTACAGAGCCAATCAGTGTTACCTGGGTTATCACCCTAGCTTCAATAATTATACTTTGACTCTGAAAATCTTTAGTTAATTAACTGAGTGAAATGGGTGATAAAGCCTTCTGCCTTCACTTAAACATCTTGTGCAGTAACTCTCTAGTACAGGAATGAATAAGTACTAATGGCTGAGCAGGTAGCAGCCATGGTCATTTGTCCTAGAACAAATGTAAAATGTTCAGTGCTACTGTGTTGCTAACACTTCCCTTCCCTCTGCTTACCTGGGATAAGTACAGATACTTACACCCTGTACAACTCTGTACAGTATCAAGTCTAATGTATCTCTGTTCAGTTCTCCAGTGACCCAACCTAGGAGTGTGCCTGCAAGACACAAATGGCCTGGTTTAAGCACAACTTCCACTACATAAATTACTCATGCAAATCAAGCTCATTAAATAAGTGAAAAACACTCTTCTATAACTACCAATGCAAGCTAAATTGCCAAGGTGTAAAGCAATCTTCATGTTTGCACCAGTCTAATATATAAACACTTTCTAGTTAAATGGATTCAATTTCTTTGTGCAAATGAGGCCTCAGCCCTTACACAATAGGTTACCATTACAAAGCACCAATGAGTGGAGGTAACTCTGTGTTTAATGAAGAGAAAACTAACTATTGCCTTGATTCAAATGTTGACACAACGTGCAGGCTTGATCTTGATGATGCTATAGATTAGTTTTTCCTATTAAGTACAAATGTGAGGAGCAGCATATAGAGTATCC
>NC_048305.1:29808946-29823835 GCF_013100865.1 Trachemys scripta elegans | reverse complement strand
TATATTATAGACTTATAGAAAGAGACCACCTAAAAACATTAAAAATGTATTACTGGCACACAAAACCTTAAATTAGAGTGAATAAATGAAGACTTGGCACACCACTGCTGAAAGGTTGCCAACCCCTGCCCTAGATGCTGCCTTCTGATCCTGATTTGTCCTTGATTTTGTTATTTGCTTGCAGTCTGTACCTGACTTCCTGGTATATTGAGCCAGTCCTACCCCAACCCTGCTCTTTACCTGCAACTTGGTGTCTGACCCTGACTTCCTGGCATTCTCACCTGGCTCACTCCCACCTCCTCTGCATCTCTCATGACTGCAATTTAGTAGCTGACCAGTGCATGCAGGCTGCCTGTGGCCCGGCCCTGACAGAATGGAAGGATGGCCCCTTATGGTACAACCTTAAATAATCACCAGAGTGCCTAGAGCAGATCCTGTGTGATAAGGAGGCTTTTGCTTTCCTTTCCTTAATGCTTAGTCTCCTAACCATAGTTGTGCTATTATTTGAAAACAAACCAAGCTTTAAATCCGAACATGCTTGAACATATGCTCAGTAAATGCACTGATGAGAGAAGCTAGCTTTTTTTCTCACACACTAGTTCTTCAATATGGAAATGCAAACTATAGGTAACAATGTAAGCTGCTGTAGTTTTGTTGCTTTATTCAATGCAAGGCAGGCCCGAAATAATTCCTATGCAGTGGGGCACAGTGTGTACAATTATTGTACAATAACATGTTCTGAAATGCTCAAAGTCCCATTCACATTACCAAACTGGTGGTTCATAAATAATACAACTTAATAGTAGCAATGCATTTTTCCTTAGCTTTGATATAGCTTGAGAAATTTAAACAATTTTCAGAGCAACAGAAACTAGGTGCAGACTTCTGAAATTATTTTTCAGAGAAACACAGATTCACTTTGTTTCAGCCAACAAATCAAAGTCTGAATCTAAGAAATTCCATTTGGAGAACTTGGCACCCTTCTAAGTTCAACTGCTTCTCAAGTACACACAAACATGGATACTCAATCAAAGCAATTAGCTGAAGTGAAGAGCTTCTTCTCAGATGAGCTTCCAAAATGAGAGAAGCCAACTGAAGAAACTACCCTCTTCAATAGAGAGGAAGGAACTCCTTACAAAAGCTTGTTGGGGTAAGTGGGAATGGGGTGTTGGGCTCTGACCTGTTAAAAAGTAAGACATTTTCATACAAAAGGAAAAAGACTTGCAGTAATTATGAAAGATTTCTCTTTAAGATATTCCTTCTATTATGGTTAAATTTGTCTTGAGATTTCTAATTATAAGGAGGGGCACTTCAGTGAACTCTTCCTGGTATACCCATTGAGAGTTTGAACTGACCCATAAAGTACATCTTCAGTTCACACCACTGGTGGTGGCATGTAGGAAATCTGTAGCTACATGCCACAGTGAAACCCTCTGGTATAGGGGAGGCAACAGGGAAAGGCTCCAGCAGCAGGATACTATGTGGCTAAAAAGAGCTGTGTAGATGTGGACGCACTGCTTTGTGTGCAGAGAGCTCTGTGGGGTACATATCCTAGTGGTTCAGTTGTGTCCTTACTCAACTCACCTAAGTAGTGCCTCAACATCTACATGTGTATATACACACATGCTAGGGCAGGAGTCAGCAAACTATGGCCTGCGGGCCACATCCGGCCTGCTGGACCATCCTGCCTGGACCCCAAGCTCATGGCCTGGTAGGCTAGTCCCTGGCCCCTCCCCTGCTTTTCCCCCCTCCCCTGCAGCCTCAGCTCGGTCGCTCCGCCACCGGCGCAATGCTCTGGGCAGTGGGGCTGTGAGCTCCTGGGCAGTGCGGTAAGCCACCAGTGCTCCAGGCAGTGCGGTAAGGGGGCAGGGAGCAGGGGGGGGGTTTGGATAGGAGGCAGGGGAGTTCGGGGTGGTGGTCGGGGGCAGGGGTGTGGATGGGGTGCAAGGGGGAAACATGGGGTTGAATGGGGGCAAGAGTCCCGGGGATCAGTCAGGAAGGAGGGGGGGTTGGATGGGGCAGCAGGGGGCAGTCAGAGGCAGGGGTTCCGGGGGCAGTCAGGGGACAGGGAGAAGGGATGGTTGGATGGGGCAGGGGGCCATCAGGAATGAGAGAAGGGGTTGGATGGGGCAGCGGGGGCCCGGGGGCAGTCAGGGGACAGGGAACGGGTGAGTGTGGATGGGGCAGGGGTCCCAGAGAGGCCATCAGGGAACGGAGGGTTTGGATGGGGCAGGAGTCTGGGGGGGGGGGGCAGATGGGAGCCGGGCCACGACCCCCTCCCCTAACCGGCTCTCCATACAATTTACGAAACCTGATGCAGCCCTCAGGCCAAAAAGTTTGCCCGCCCCTGCTAGGGCGTGTGTCTACTCTACATGCTGCTGTAAGGAGACTATAGTGTAGACATGGCTATAGTTAGCCTAACTCTGGGGTTGCCAGAATAAGAATTGTCTTTGTGTTAAAAGCAAAGCTGCTAAGCAGTGAGCGAAGTGGAAAAGAGAACTAACTGATTAAAACAGTTGGAAACAATGAGGATCCAGACACTGCATCCAGTATACTCCATATCTAAGACTCTAAAGTTTTCAGGAACAGAAATAAATAGTACTTAATTCTCATGGCCGCAAAAACCAAAGATTTTAACGAACATTAGCCCAGTTTTGCTCCTCTGGAAATCAACAGCAAATCTAATTGCTTGAAGGAGTTGAAAGGCATTTTATAAGGTGTGAATCTGACATATTGATCATAATTTGAACCATATTGGGCTCTAAAGTTCCCCAGAAATTAGGATTTCATTTATATAATTTATTTAAAAGAAATGTTTTAAAGTTGAATGTAAATCTCAGGGAGGAAAACTAAAGTAAAAAGCTTGAATATGGTGTGCCTAATCCTGCACTAACTTAGTCATACTGCTGTTCAGTTGATCCAAATTAAACAAAATGGAATTAATACTTATTTACTGAAATGTAGGTGAAATTAGGTTTGGAATATGCATACCACCAGTAAAGGCAGATAGTGGACACTCTTCCATCTACCACAAGAAGAAAGACTATTTCCACAAGTGTTAACTCTTTGTAAGCAAAGGGTATCTCTCAAAATAACAAACTTTTCAAAACTGAAGTAACTTTCACAAGAGTAACCACTATATAAATATGCTTTGCTAATGGGTAAAAATTTCAGTTGCCTGTGACTCAAAAGCCTACATGAGCATTATCATGTGTGATGTGTAGTCATCTTCAAGGGAAAAGCTTTTAAAGCTGTTTTAGTCTGTAGATGCACAACACCTTTTAAAGGTTTGTAGGCTAAGTTCCCTGTAAGTCTCGCAGCTGCGCAGCATCCCGCTGCAGTCTAAGGAGTCCAGTCCCAATTCAGCCTGTGGCCTGGCCCCAGCCGCAGATGGATTAGGCCCAGGCACGGCCAGGACGGCCTGGCCCAACCCTGGAGTGGCCCAGACCAGCCGCAGCCGGACCCACACCCAGGCACGGCTGGAGTGGCTTGGACCCTGAGGTGGCCTGCCCCTGGCCTGGACCTGCTGGGGTTGGGGGAGAAGCGCCTATCCTGCAGCCCCAGCTCCAGAGCTCCCATGACGGGAAGAGGCACCTCTCCCCCAGAGCCCAGGTGCTGCTGTGAGGAAAGAGTTTGGGGAGTCCTCACTCCCTACCCTAGCCCTAGAGCACCCTCCTGCACCCCAAACCCCTCATCCCTGGCCAGGGCTGGCTCCAGGCACCAGCTTGGCAAACTGGTGCTTGGGGCGGCCACTCCAGACAGGGGCAGCAGGTCCAGCTATTCGGCGGCAATTCAGCGAACGGTCCCTCACTCCCGCTAGGAGTGAAGGACCTTCTGCCAAATTGCCGCCGCAGATCGCGATCGCGGCTTTTTTTTTTTTTTTGTGGCTGCTTGGGGCGGCCAAATCCCTGGAGCCAGCCCTGTCCCTGGCCCCACCCCAGAGCCCACACCCCCATCCCGAGCCCTCACCCCCTACACCCAACCCTCTGCCCCAGCCCTGCGCCCCCTCCCACACTCCAAACTTCTCAGCCTCCTACCACCACATGAATTTTGTTATGTGCACCAATGTGAAGGTGATGTGTGACATACGCATCATATTGGTGCACATAACAAAATTCATTCTGACCTGAGTGGGAAAAATTAGAGGGAACACTGTAGGATTTGGGTTTCTTTGAAAAGAAACTTTGATTAGCTAGGCTGATGTCCAGTTTTATTAAATGCATGTCAGATTTAAAAAAAAAAAAAACTGTGGTAAAACTATTCAAACTTTACACTGGAATAACCAGGATTCATTGGCATTCACTTGAGAGTTGTAAGAACCAATGCTGAGTTTCAGCAAAACCACATAACAACAAAAAGTTAGCATGCTCGAGGGCAGATGGCCAACTAAGAAGTTAATTCTGAGGGCATGTCTACACTGCAAGTGAAGCTGAGATTGTAGCATGGGTTGGCCTATATGGGCTAGCTTTAATCTAGCTAGCATGGGGAAGAACAGTAGTGAAAATGGGCTGGCATGGGCTAACAACAAGAGTATGTACCCAGGGTCCCTGGTGTGCTTATCCTCTGGATGCTAGCCTATACTAAAGCCCACTACTGTTCTTACCCATGCTAGCTAGATTAAAGTGTATCAGTCACCCATTCACTTGCAGTGTAGCCCTTCCCTAAGAAAAGGAACCAAAAGTGATCCTGGCAGCAAACATCTCACTACCATACAAGGAAAGGTGTACATTGATAAAGCCGGACCTCTATTACAGATATCATGGCCACAAATTATAATAGCACTCATCTCATCCAGATGCGTTATCCATTTTAATAGAAGATTCATCTTAATTCTGTAGACAGGTTTGGAAATATCAACCTTTGATGCAATTAATACAAATTATTTAAGCTTTATCCTGAGGATCAGTTGTAGGAACAGTCTTCGATCTCAGTGAGAGAAAGTGAGTAATGAAGAACAGGAGTACTTGTGGCACCTTAGAGACTAACACATTTATTAAAGCATAAGCTTTCGTGGGCTACAACCCACTTCTTCTTCTGGAACCTGAGTAATGAAGGGCAGTTTGATGACCGCACACTAGTTTGGTCAGCCTAGAAAAGGAACAATGCTGAACTCCACAAGGACATAACCAGTTAGGACACTGGCTTATATGATGACAAATTATTGCAGCAATGACAGTTTTACACAAATACTGTGCACATTGCTGGATTCCACTTTATATCCAATTCCCAAGACTATGCTATTACAGGCCCCTCAGGACAGTCAGTGTAGACTGTTGAATAATGGTTACTAGTGTAATTTGCAGTGAGCTGCAGAGTTTAGAGGCTATGGCGCAATATAGCAACTTTCTGTGTTTCAAGTGGTAGAGTTTGGCAATCCTTTTATGTCTACTAGAGAGTGTTTTGCAAAAGTTCTTCTTGCTTCTCAATCGGAATTTGGCAAACTCACTTATTCCTGGCCACGAGAGATACCGCTATGTTATGTATCTGGATCCTTCCACCAAATACTATACCATTTTAATCCTTATAGCTGAGTTAGGTCATGTGCTTGGATGTTAAATTTTCACAATCAGCGCCAGTGTTCTGAGAGCACAAATTAAGTCTCTCGAGGGTTCTTTATTGCTGTTTGACTCCACCTATCAAGAGAATGTAAGGCCTTTCAGAGCTGCTAAACTTCATCTTCCTTTTCAGAAAAATCTGTGCTGTTATAATAGCTATTAAAATTCACAGAAAAACTTCTGAATTGTAGCTGATTTTCACTTAAGTTTGGGAGAAGATGAACCACTGCTGTAAGACTGAAGCCAGTTTCTTTTCATGTTTATTGGTTGCTAGTTTTAACAACACAACACATAGCAACTAATACATAAAAAAAATCTGTGTGCAGAACACCATTTGTCTTTGGAACAGATGTAACTGTAGCATGGCCAGAACTAGGTACAGCTCTCAAAGTCAGTAAATCTTCCAAAGATTTAATAAAGTTCTGGCAAGGGAAATAACATTCGGTTAATGTTAGAAGTCCCATATGTCTAAAAACAGGTGGCATAGAAAAACCTCTTGTTAAAATAGATAACGATGGGGAATAATGGAATTTGAGCAGCAGTATAGAAGGCTCCTATTTTATTTTAATGGGAGTAAGAGTGCACCCTTAGAGCAAGTGGCTTTTAAGCAACACATTCACTATTGAGTATGTTCTCAAGTGTATGCTTTTTTTATCCTGCTTAACCCTCAGTGGAGTTCTTGCACCCATACTGAATGTTTCTGGCAAGCATTTTGTGTCTAGAGCTATTGAAAACTGTTTAGCTGACCCCTCAGAATGCTGAAATATTTGGTCTACAGAGTAAGTAAAACATGGACCTTGGCAATGCTTATTTAGTTATTTTGTTCCACTAATTTTGGTTAACATACTCCATTTGGAGGATAACATCTCTGCAAGGACTATAGTTTGAGCATGGAATATCTTTCTGGCTATCTCAGACAGTGTAAAATATGCCAGTTACCACCAGCTAATGGTTAGAGCAGCGATTCTCAAACTTTAGCTACCCGAGGACCCCCATTTTGACTTAAAAATTTTCAGGGACCCCCAAGCTTCCCCTCACTCAGCCCCACCCCGCATTTTCCTGCCCCCCTGCTCACTCCATCTCCACTCCCTCCATCGCTCGCTCTCCCCAACCCTCACCCACTTTCACCAGACTGGGGCAGGAGTTGGAATTCAGGAGTGGGTGCAGGCTCTGGGAGAGAGTTTGGGTTCAGGCTCTGGCCAGGTGGCACTTACCTCGGGCAGCTCCCGAAAGCGACCAGCACATCTCTCTAGCAGCAGCTCCTATGCGGGGGAACATGGGGTCTCCATGCACTGCCCCTGCCCGCAGACACCCACCCACCCCCCAGCTCCCATTGGCTGCAGTTCCGGGCCAATGGGAGCTGCAGCATTGGCACTTGGGATGGGGCCAGTGTGCAAAGACCTCCTGCCCCCCTGCCCTTAGGGGGCGCAGGGATGTGCCAGCTACTTCTGGGAGGGGCGCAGAACGAGGGCAGGCAGCGAACCTGCCTTAGCACTGCTGCGCCGCCGGACTTCTAGCACCTAAAATCTCCCAGTTTGGCTTCAGTAAGCCTCCGGGAGATAGAGGGAGGAGGAGGAGTTGATCAGCGGGGCTCTTGGACCCACTGGATTACCCTCAGGGACCCCCAGGGGTCTGTGGAAATGCTGTGCTAGAGCTTTGTGGAACACCTCTTCTCTAAAAACTAACCCAAGATAAACAACTAAACTTAGAGTGCATGAGCCACTTGCTTCTGATAACTTTCAGTTACTACTGGTCTGCATGCAGAAAAGGCTAAAAATGCATGCATGGGGAGTTACTACTTCTAAACCACCTACTGGTTGCATCAATTCCTTATACTGCATTATTTTTGGAGATTTTTTCTCCCCTAACAAATTTTGAATGAAAAGTAATTTTTATAAATGCTTCTATGTAGCTGGGTTATAGGACATTTGATAGATGCCCAAGGGAGAGGTCATACCGCCTAGCAAAGGCTGTTCACAGTTATGCACGTGACTTCATATTATAAAAGTCAATCATGCTCAACCTTAACTTGATAAGGGACCAGTTCTGCAGCCCTTAATCACGCAAAGTGTACACTCCTGCATAAAGTTAATTCTTGAAACATCCCCTGGGAAATGAATCAATGCTGCCGAACAGAAAAAATTGAGGCACAGGTTAAGGACTTGACTCGTAGAGATTAGATCCTTGTGAAACACTTTGAGCTAGGTAGTCGTATTATTATTGACATCAATGGGAACAGTGGGTGCTGAACATTTAGAAATTGCTCTTCAAAACAGAGACCTTCAGGGTAGCTAGCTCCTATTGACCTAAATAGGAGTTCACTGCTCAGCACTACAGAAAGTTAAACTCCAGATGTCTCAGGTCAAACCCCCAAAATAGAGGCACTCAAAACTATCCCACACACTCCCAAATGTCTTTCCCATGTTAGAAAGAGAGTCAGTAACTGAACTAAAGATCTTCCAGTCCTTGTGCTCTAGACAGAAAGTATGCTCCTTCTCTGTGCACAGTTTAGAAGCTAACTAACCTAGGGAATTATAATGCAGCCAACTTCTCGTGTTAGCAACTAATAAAATTTATGTCCAATACTCAAATAATTTCATGGTGACCCAAGTGATAACAATTCTATGAAACCTTTGCTCTTTGTGTGTCCTCCTATAAAATCTGATGCAAACACTGGAGTTTTCTGTTTGTTTATTGAAGTGGATCTTGTTCCTTGAATCAAAATAAGCTTATTTCATTTCAAGGAAGATTTTTTTTTTTAAAGTAAAGGTGCCTTAAGCATGGAATATCAAACAAATAATATACTGTGCTAGCTTGATAAAAATATTTTGTGCAGGAAATATTTCAGATCTCTAATTATAAAATGTATGGACAGTTAAGCTATTGCTTTTCATATTGTAGAATAATGAAACTTTTTTACATCTTGGCAAATGGTTACATTCAAAACAATATGGGGAAAGAGAAGATAATGTGTTTATTTTGATGCTAATACAGTTTCTGCTATCTGTGCTAAAAAACCCACAAACCTCTGAAGCACCATGTCTAGGGAAAACACTCACAAATGCTAACCGGACAACCCACTTCTCAATTTAAAAATGGGTGTGACTAGTGGTCAGCGCACTCCACCACATGTTGTGGCTTTGAAACCCAATACACTTTATATATAAAAGGACATAAGGGGGATCTGGACAGAGAGGAAGTGGCCCTGGCAATGAAGGGTGCATGGGAGGAAATCCTTTCACTGTATCTTGAAGGTTCTGGGGCTAGAAGCACTGTAGAGCGTGTGGGCCAGGTTCCCTTCTCCCCCAACCATTTGGGAATGAACTAGGAGAAGTGACCAGCATAAAATCTGTGCTTCTTCTCTCTGAGCAGAGCAGACCCCAGGAGACTTCAGCAGCACCCTGCAGACTAATTAAGGGAAAGGGGCCCACTGAGGGAGAAGATGATAAAGGTCCCAAAACTGGCTAACCCAGAACTCAGCTCCAGAGAAGAGAGCTGGAGAGACTCTTGTTTAAGGAGAGAGTGAGGGGCTAACTAATATAGCCCAGTTCCTAAGAGGAGAGCTGTGGACTCCTGCTTAAGGAAGGACTGAAAAGGAGTAATCCACAGAAGGAACCAGGAAAGGCTCCAGAAACAGACTATTAGCAGGTGCAGGAAAGTAGAATCTCCTGAAGGAAGGAGACGGAATGGCTAGTTGGACTGAGTCCTGAGGTGACGAGTCCCCATGTGTATCTGAGTAAGCTCCTCCTTACAGTTATGGCTGTCTTTCATAAATGATACCCTTCGAAAGGGGGATACTCTTTGATAAAAAGGTCTGTCTGGACTTGTTTATAACCTGGGTGAAGGAAGTAAGGCAAGGCTCACTTTCAGCACCACACCTGAGCGAAAGGGGGTGCACAGGCGTGACCTCTATGCTGTCAAAATGGACATAACAGATTGTCACCACAACGACTCAAGGAGAGACAATTGCAAAATGTACTTTGCTTAGTAATGCAATACAGCAGTTGGATTAAGCATTCCTCCAACTACTTTGCACTTGCCTCTCGATATCTGTCCAGGTATCAGTGTACATATCTGACTGTGCTTCAGCCCATTGTAGAGCCCATGCACAATACTCTGTAGGTACCTTGTCACCCTCAAAGTCAGGTGGTGTTCCAGTATTTTGGCTCTACTTCATTTACTTGTAAAGCATGCATTTGATCAATTTCCCCACACACCTTGGGACACAACAGCACATAAAATAATGAAAACACCAAACAAAGACATCTTACTGAAAAGGGGTAGGTGGTTTCCTAGCTAAAATGTTGTAAAATGAAGAAAAGTGGATTCTGAAAAGCAAGCTTAAATTGTCCCAGAAGTGATCAGTCATTCCATGAACAAGTACAGGGCAGCAGGCTGTCTTAACAAAAGTTCCGTCATCCACAGACTCTTAAAAAGGTATTGGAGCCCAGAGCTGCCAGATCCTGTCTCCAACTGCCATGTCTTCCCTACTTCCAACACTGGCAAACATCATGTGTAGTCAATACCGTTAACATTTATGACTATTCTTGCTACCATTGACAGAAATCTAGTTTTCACTCAAATCACTATCTTCACCAGATCTCTATAAGATGTGGAAGAACTCTCTGCTCCAAAAGCTTGCTTGGCTTATGTGGATGCTTTGTACATTAAACATGAATACTTGTATAGAAATTTTCCTTCACACTTCAGCCCTCTCTTCCTTTTCTTGTAACTGGTATAACAGGTTTTTACTAGTTTCAGAATCTTAGTGGATTCCAAATTTAGGTTGAAGAGCTTTCTTATATCCCTAAAAGAGAATTCATTCAAATACGCAAACGGTGTTCTATTAGTTTAAGCTGCTTGAAGCAAATCAAAATGCAACGTAAAACTTCATGTTTAGTTGGTAGCATCCCTTAGCTTAACTTTTTTGAACGCATATAAGCAAGGTGGCGGAGTGCCTGAGCATTACAGTGCTATTAAGTAGTGTACTGTATAACTAATTACAATACTATACGTGAGTAGTTAGACATGTCCGTCATCCTTTCCTTAGACTCCATTGAAGCAAAAAGTTCACTGTTTGGTCTCCCCTTCAGCTTAAAAAGAACAAAAAAGAACTGTCTTCAACTAACAAGACATCTGCTTGGTGAAATGCAGATGTGAGCTTCCCTATGTAGTAGTCTACTGGCCTTTGCTATTGGAGAAGAGGTGAGAGCGGACTCATGTCAGACTTCCCTTACTTTATAGGATCAGCAAAGGAGCACCTAAACATGATCAGCAATGGCATTTTTAACTGCTGTTTCCTCTTCTGAAAGTTACCCTTCTGCAAAGGTTAAGCAAGACTGATGGTCTCCTAAAAGGGCATGCTCAGTCATCATAACTGAAATTTTCAAAGAGCTCTATGTAATTCTTACTTACCAATTCTGCTTTTTATGTTTTGTAAATACACATGAACAGTTCTTCACTAGAACAAAGAGCAAAGAAAAATGAATTGTCTCAGCCCTTCTATTGTAGTAGAAGTTTATTCACTTGAATTCAAGGGTCACAGGTTATTTCATGTCTAATGTAAAGGGTGTGAAGATAAGACTGTTAGTGTTAATGAGAATTTTTTTCTATTAAAAAAATGTTTCATGGAACTGACATGCTTAACTGTAACCATTTCCTTAAGGCTAGGACATACACTGATTCTGGGAGGAAATGCAAATCCTGTACCAGCCCAGTTTAAATGGCTTTAATTTGAATCAAATGAATTCACTTAAGGGAAAAGAGTGAAAACCTCCTCAACTCAAACAAATGTCCTATAACAATTATAATGACACCAATAGGATTCTATACAATTTAAACATTCTCCCATGGTTTCTGATGACCTTAGAGGATTCAGAGCAGGGATATAGCTGCTGTTTAATTTTATTAGCTTGTGATACCTACATTTTATACTCTCCCAAATGGTATTTGAATAGATATAAATGTGATTATTAAATCTTAATCCAAAGGCTCAGTCAATAGCAAGCCTATGACATCATTAGCAAATAGTATCAAGAGCCCTAACTGTGCAAGGTGGTTTTAGCATCTATTTCAGGCCTGTTATGACTGAGCCAATAAATACCTGATACTAGGCATGCTGAGACAATGAGCAGATAATATAGAATGCACCTCTACCTCAATAGAACACTGTCCTCGGGAGCCAAAAATTTTTACCGCGTTATAGGTGAAACCGCATTATATTGAACTTGCTTTGATCCACCAGAGTGCACAGCCCCACCCCTCTGGAGCACTGCTTTACCGCGTTATATCCGAATTCGTGTTATATCGGGTCGCATTATATCAAGGTAGTGGTGTACTTCTACTTACTTTTATTGTAAGGGTGAAACGGAAACTGTCTTTCTGAAACTCGTGTTAACGCCTCCATTTCTGACTTTAACACTAGAGGTAAACTTAAATGAGATGTTTTTGGGTGTTGGTGGGTAAAGTTGTTGCCTACTTCCCTCACTCTTCAACATTTAACTGTTAGCATTTGATTGTAAATCCCTAATGGAAGAAACATAGCCTGACCTTTCAGAAGGTCACAGCATATGATGGGCAGGCAGACATTCTCTCATGTGAGCTTTTTGTGCTCTTTCTCACGTAGGGAGGCACCACATGAAGGCTTAGTGGTGTGGCATTTCAGCGCACGCTCACCTTTATGTGGAGGATGTGAGTTGGACTCTTCATTTAAGTCACAGATGAAACCAAGCTGAATTAGCACATCAAGACACTATTGAGGTATAACACAAATCATGCACTAGAACTTTTGGCAGAATTGATTTAAATCTAAATCCAAGCCTGGAAGGGAATGCCACAATTCAGGTTTAAGGTACTATTAGCATCATTGGGAGGGGAAACTGGGCAGCAATTACTATGAATGATGCCTTTTTAAGGCCAGTATGATAAGTCAAGAACTAATCTTGGCACAAAAATCACATTGTTCCTAGCTACCTGACTTGGTGGAATTGGGCAGATGGCAAATTAACCTTGTGCAGGGGTGCAGCAAATCTCCAGATTCTCTGTACGTCCATACTTATTTCTTCTACCCAGTCATCATAGTAATCACAGAAATGAGATTATACCCGTTCATAGCTATTGCATTACACGCTTTCAGAATGACTGTTTTGTTTATACTTAAACAAGGACATCTAGTGGTGAAATATATGAAGTAACTGATCTGTTCTGCTGCTGTTTATATTTCTGAAATTGCCTGTTTAAAACACCTGTGGATATCTTTTTAAAGTTTTATTGCTTCCTTTTCCCCCTTCAAACATGTTCTCATTTAACTTTCTTTTCAAATGCTGAATAGGAAGCAGCTCTGCAAACTCTAGCTTGTTCCTCTGCTAATTGGAGCTGGGAAATGGAGTACTCCAGAGGCTGATACAAATAAAACCAAGAGTTCTATATTAAACAAAGGCAGGCTTTACGATTGAACAAAGGATTGCATTTCTATTGAACCATGCTTAAATTCCCACTCTTTTCCCCCTCATCCCTGCACCGAACAAGAATATAACCAAATATTTTTCAAAACTGGCAATTACATTAAAGGTTTCCATTTCTGCACATTCAACTTGAAGCTCAGACTTGCTGATCCTCATGTTCAGCTTGAAGTCAGTGAGAGGTGCAGGTACTCAGCCTTTCCTGAAGCCGTCGCAAGGTGTCAAGCTAAATACTCAGAAATCATGACAACCGAAATTAGTTGCCACTTCAGAAAATTTAGACTACAGTAGAAAATATTGCCATTTACCTGTACAACTAAAGTAAATGAGGCTGCATTTGGCATTACATGTTCATGGAGCTGAACAGATGACAAATAATGGACATTCTTGGTGAGTGCTCCAAGGAAACTTCTATCCAAGAGAACCCAAGCAAGAGATAACTGATGATTGGGATTTGAAGGCAAAAGAAAACTATACCATCACGGCTTTATTTTGGGCTGCTGTGAACTTATGGTGGCTTTTAAGAGAATGATGAAGTCTTACGTTAAATTACTTTCCTTCACACACTGGAACTGAATTCAGTGTTGACACAGAAGAGGTAATTAAAAACCAAGTTTCTCTGAAAAATGATTGAGGTATTCACAGACCATAACTCTCTCTACCTGTCACAAGTTCTTTATTGTAAGTCAAGTCCAGAGCAATCTACCTATTTATAAAATCTTCATTTAAAAACACTTCACACAGGATTACTCTTCTCCAGAAGTAAACCTGATTTAATAAAAGGGCTTTTCAGAAAACTGAAAAGCAAGAATCAAATTTTCCAAGGAGTTTAGTTATAATTTTGTTTAATAAAACTAAAACTAGCCTTTCCTGTTATATTTATGCTGAAATCATTACATATTTTGGATACTGCAAGTCTTAAATGGAGCACAATCCTTATATAAACAAATGTCAACATGTTGCTCTTTCAAATTGCAAAAGACAAAATGATATTGCCTGGTTGAAAGGAAACTACGATTTTGTCTTATAAGAATTTGAAATGTTATCTATATAGATGCAGTGTACCCTTGAAAAGTGGAGAATACACGTGACTCTAAAAGTATAAGATGTCCAAATTCACTGTAGTATATTATTTATCTCAAATATATTTTCTTGGCTTTCCCAAATAACTTCTGTGTTTCAATTATGGCCACGACTGACTGGGCAGATGCAGTGGGGCCTTTCTTACTTACAAGATCCAAATGTTGATATTGCCATGAAATGAAGTGCAGGACTTGTGGGTCAGAATAAAAGCTTGTTGCTGGGGCAGCCATCAATTTCAGTTTTTCACAACTATTTTGTATAAACTTGTCAAAACAAATACAGCCTCACTGAGGCTGGCTTGCATGGGAACAATCCTAACTGGGTCTCACTCACGCTATCTCTGGATTTCCAAATGAGTAATTAAGATGAGTCATGCTTTCGTCGTAATAATCCATATGGCAATGGTCTCCAGTTTTATGGGTTGCCTGTTGTTGAAAACTGTCTGTGGGGAAGACAGTCCTCCACATTTAGTCAAGAAGTAAGAAGGTTGGTTTAAATGCAGCCCTGGGAGAGAGTTTTTGAAAATGCAACCTTCAGACAGTTAGTTAGAATGTAATGATTGTGAGCTGACCTAGCTGACAAACAAACTGGATAACCCCGATGTGAAGAAATTTAATTGATCCCTTATTTGCAATGCCCAAGAGCAGGAACGGATTAACTCATCATTGAGCCCCTAGGAAAAATACATTTATTGGGCCCTACCTTCTGATGAATAATAACAAACAGCCTTACAACACACTCATCGCAGCTGGGCTGGTGATGCTGTGCAGGCCAAATTTGAGTGAGTGTGA
>NC_048305.1:29798735-29798961 GCF_013100865.1 Trachemys scripta elegans | reverse complement strand
GGGAGCAACCAGGCGGGAAATGGGGCAGAGGAACCACGGGGCTAGCTTCAGAGGCTGGGGCGGGTCAAACAAAGGCCGCAGAGGGAAAGGGCGGGGCAGGCAAACAAACTGGAGCTAGCGAGGGGCTGGGGCAAGGGGGAGGTGCAAAAGGCAGCAAGGGGCAAATGGGTAGGTAGCAGCGGGAAAGCTGGGGGCTTGTTGCAGGGGGGAGGGGGTCAGTCAAAAG
>NC_048305.1:29748022-29798708 GCF_013100865.1 Trachemys scripta elegans | reverse complement strand
CCAGAGGCAGGAGCTTGAGGTAGATGGTAAGTAGCCAGTGGGGGTGGTGGAGGGGGTAACGATGATGGTGGTGGTTGGGGGGGACACAGACGGACCAGGGGGCAGGCTCCACACCACACCCCCTGTGTCCCACAAACACAGTCTAGACCCCCACCACAAGAGCACAGTTCAAAAGTTACTCAGTCCGTGAGAACCCCCTCCACGGTGGGCTGTTCTTACGCGCTCCTCTACTAGCAAATGGTCCTCTTCTCTTTCTCTTCCTCCTCCGGACTCCAGCAGCTCCCAGCAGCAAACACAGCAGCTTTAGGCGGAAGTCTGGTGGCTAGCAGGAAGGACCCCTCTCAGGTGTCGATGATGGTGTTCTCAGCAACAGGGGCAATGGCTGGCTCCCTCCCTCCCCTCCTCTGGGGAGCAGGTCAGCAGCACCCCCCCCCCCAAGGGTCTATATCTGGAGCAACAGCAACCAAGGGTGGGGGGGTCTAGCAGTCAGCCAGCCAGCAAGCAGGTAGCAGAGATGCTGGGGGGGTTAGCCCAGGTAGGGGAGTAGCCGGAGCAGCAGCAACAGACAGCTGTTGTAGGGAGAACCCAGGGCCTAGTAACAGGAGGAGCAGCTTTCTACCTACCTACCTTCCTCCCTCCAGGCCAGTGGGTACAGGAGTCTGTTCAAAGGCAAACGCACTGGTCACTAGCTGAACAGGTTCCTGTTCCCTGAGTGACCATAGCAGGGGCTGTACTAGACTAATCAGGAACCTGCTAGAACCAGTTAAGGCAAGCAGGCAGGCTAATTAGGACACCTGGAACCAATTAAGAAGAAGCTGCTAGAATCAATTAAGGCAGGCTAATCAGGGCACCTGGGTTTTAAAAGGAGCTCACTTCAGTTTGTGGTGGGAGTGTGAGGAGCTAGGAGCAAGAGGTGCAAGGAGCTGAGAGTGTGCTGGATGACTGAGGGGCACAGGTGTCATTAGACACCAGGAGGAAGGTCCTGTGTTGGGAAAAAGAAAGGTGTTTGGAGGAGGCCATGGGGAAGTAGCCCAGGGAGTTGTAGTTGTCATGCAGCTGTTACAGGAGGTACTATAGGCAGCTGCAGTCCACAGGGCCCTGGTCTGGAACCTGGAGTAGAGGGTGGGCCCAGGTTCCCCCCAACCTCCCAATTGACCTGAACTGTGGGTTCTTCCAGAGGGGAAGGTCTCTGGGCTGTTCCTCCAACCCACATGGTGAATCTCTGTGGCAAGAAAATCTGCCAATAAACGCAGGACCCACCAAGATAGAGGAGGAACTTTGTCACACTATGAAAATTATATTTGCATCTGAGTCAGTCAACAGAAAAAGCAAACTGAAAGTAGCATGGTCAGTTCACTGGAGCACACATAGGATACTTCAAAGGTTTACTGGATTATAAAATAAAGGGGAGAAAACCCCTTTGTTATCCATCGCTAAGGGAACAAAGAGGTCAGAGCTCTTTGCATCTATGAATGGTGGATCCCCAACTACGTGGGCTGGTAATAGTCAGAAGTAGCTGTAAGTGAAAAAGCAGCTTTAGACAAAGATTGGAGCCCACTAAGGTTATATGTGGTCTCTTAGAAGCTTATTATACTTTAGTTTGTAACCATTTCTCTTTCTAGTCTATCTGCTTAGTACCACTTAAATCTCTATTCTTTTATTGATTAAACTTATTCTTGTTTCATTATAAATTTATCTCTGTGCTGTTACAGTAAAGTGAGGTGTGCATCCTCAACTGAGCCATCAGGCTAGCGTGCATTCTGTCTCTTCAGAGACATCAGGCTTGATATTTTTGTAACTGTCCAGTGGCAGGGACTGGATACTGCAGAGGCTGCTTTTCCATTAAGTTTGGCAACTGGGGCACAAAGTGTTACCTTCAATGCAAGGAAAGGTCTAACAGAGCCATGAGGAGTTTGTTGGGCTGATTAACAGAGCGGAGAGTCAGAGCTGATACACAGTTCAGAAGCAGCAAATCTCTTTCTCACTGAGGCAGAGAAATAACAAGGTGACTTACAGCTCTGGAAATCCTGAGAAAGCATCACACCAGTGTACATGTGGATTACCACATCTGATCTATATACTTCCTGTACATGACTTTTGAATAGTTCAGAAGACTGAACCTCTTCCGAACATATAGAATTATTCTTAATAAATTGTTACGGTCCATTCTTTAAGTGGCTATTTTCAGATTTTTCAAAAGTAATTTAAATGCAGATAATGAAAAGCCGTTGGGTAACATGCAGCTATTTTTCAACTTTCATCTATAGAATTTGCATTAAAGGTTCTTACCAATCTTTGTGCAGCACTCAACAAAAGATAAAATGCTTGTCCTTATGTCCCTGTATAAAATGTTGTTTGCTACACAAATGATTATTTGCAGTATTTTCACTTCTCAGATACTTAAGAAATCACTTAAAGGCATTTGTTCGGGTGGTAGCATAATCGCCCATGTCTTGTTGCAACTTAGAATGAGTTTCTTTTTGGAGCTGTTGGCAGCTAAGCAATAAGGTCAAATTTAGACACAGAATGTTGTCAAACAGCCAATAAACCCACTAACCAGGTGTAACAATCTCAGTTTAAGTGGTGCGTGTTAAAGATGTCAAACTCACTTGATGAGGAGAAAAACTAGCGTTAAACTGAGGGGAGACAAGTATAGAAATTGGCCATGATAATTTCCAACTCCATTAAACTTGTAGCCGTTCTTGCATTGCATAAAGGGATTAAGGTGTATCTCAGGATAGCTAATCCTTTGGAGATAGATAGTCCTTCATTCTGAAATATTTTGCCCTTAAGGCTAAGGCTTTGGGGGTTTAGGAACAGATACTACCTTGATTTATGAGGCAAACATAGACTGAAATTGGATTCAAGTTTTATTGAGATTCAGAATACATTAAAAAAACCCTTAACTTCTGCATTTAATAAAGGAACACTGTTCAAATGAAAGTCAAATCCGGGTTTTGAAAGAGTTCTAATGCATTCCCAACAGAGTAGGGGTTGGGGGATGAAGGAAAAGGATTGAAATAGACAGTTTTCGAAAACTTGGGTTAAAACTGAAGTAACTGATACAAGTTGGTAAGGGTACTCCAGAATCATAGAGGATTAGGGTTGGAAGAGACCTTAGGAGGTCATCTAGTCCAACTGACTACTCAAAGCAAGACCAACCCCAACTAAATCAGGACCATCCTATCCATAAAGATGATTTTATGTTAACTTGCACTTAGACCATCAAGCTGGTCTTCAAAATAGGTAGTTCTACCCTTCTTGTTCAATAACAAGAACACAGATGACAAGTGTTAATCTGCCTACTGAGACTGAGTCACTAGTACAAACTGTCTGCAACTTGAATGGAAGTGCTTGCAGCTAAACCTCTTTCTTTCAGGTCTGATTGTGCAAGGTGGTGTAGGCCCCTGGCCAAGTGCTGAACACTCTCTGTTCCCATTTAAGTCAAATGAGAGCTGAAAATGCTCAGCCACTCACACCTTTGGTCTCTAAGGATGAGAATACAGCAGCAATGACTTAACAGCTTGAATTATTCTACCTACAGTGACCATGAAGAGCTGTTTACCATCTGATATTTAATTTTTAATACTTTCTATAGGGTCCCAGCATAGAAAAATTAAATCATCTGAATCCTAAAGATTGAGAGCCTATATAATCAGACTGCCAAAGTTGAAAAGCTGCTTAGAACACTGGTACCCTAAGGGTTTTCATCCAGATCCATCTTTGCTTGCAGAGTGAAGCTATTTGGGTAGACAGCAAAGTTCTTTCAGAGATCTTAGGTGCTTGTGGACTGATTATCCACACCTGGTTCATCTTTCCAAGGATTGAGGATCATAAAGCAGTTGCCTGTATAGAGGTAAATGAAGAGGTCAGGCAGTCAAATTGCCAATAGTTTATTTTAAAAACAGCTGCTTTATTTAAGAGCAGAGAAGCAAGATTAAAAACTTAATCTAGTCCTTGCAGAAATGGAAGCGTTTCAATTTAAGAAACGGGTCAACGTTTAAGTCTTTGGTGTGGTATGCCATTAGTAATGTGGTGGTCAGTTTGGAGCTACCAAACAGAAAGAACCAGCTATCTGTTAGCCCTCAAATGTTGCCCCTTTAAAAGAGTGTTTCAAAGTGAAGTCCCACTACGTCACTCCAAATTTTTGTGATTAAAGGGGTGTCCAGATACTTCATCTCAAAATACAAATGTAAGAGCATGTGTCAGTGCTCCCAGCCCTGCTTCTTGGTTGGGTTATCTTAACTGGCTGCATTTTTCCGGAAAAATTAGTTACTCTAGTTTACAGAAATCTCAGCTCAGTAAAATGTTTTGCACTTTAATTGTGAGTTGCCATGTCTAGCTATACAGTTCTACATATGTTTCTATACCACCCTCATCCTGACAGTAGCTGGGCACCTTCCAGCAGCACATTAGTTGACATGACATCTGTGACATGTAGCTTTCTTCCTTCTTTCTCCCTAGGGGGAATTGTGCAGGCTATGTAGCGTAGTGCTGTGTGGTGTAGACTGCTGTCTGCTGCACAGACTAAATTCACCCTTACGGTAAAAAGTTCCAGTGTGTCTGAGATCCAAAATGCTGACCAGTCATTATCCCAAAGATTGAGGTGGCTTTTGAAATATGCTGGGCCCATGCCATTGAGATAAGGATAGACCCTGAACTTAACTCAATCTATGGGAAGCTAGTGTGGAGGGCAGGGGACAGTTTAACATACTTGCAATAGACCATGATGCTGAGGAGATGCACTGCAGCCTTCTGTAGTTGTTGGATTTCATGCTCACATACACTGCCTTGCTGTAGTCCACACAGGAGGTTATAAAGGCTACATGAGAACTGAGAACAGGTCACCATCTGCTAGGATGAGTTGGAGTCACATAGCCAACAAAAGATAGTTGAAAGCAAGCACTCCTAAACTACAGACCAAATTAATTAATTTTGGGTGTGTAATTTGAACCAAAGGGTACAGCACTGTGACTGAAAACTCTCTATAATCTTCTTCTCTGCCCACCAGATTTGTGTCCATCATGCTCAGTTTCAGCTGCAAGTAGCTGTTCATCTATCCATGAGCTGAACTGTTCCAAGCACTAAGCTAACTGGGTAGCAGTGGTATTGTTATATGGCGAAAGATGAGTTGAGTTGTGTGTGAACAGCATATTGCTGGCACTTGAATCTATGTCACCTTATTGGTTCATCTACTGGTTGTTGAATAGGATCTGACAGAGAACTGATCCTTGTAGGATTCCAGAGGTGAGGGCTCTAGCAGTGGAGGTGCAGTTTTTCAGCACTTCTCTTTAGGTGTGTCCTTCTAGGAATGACTGTAACCATCTTGGTATGTTCTCTTGAACTCCTGCCACCTCTCTCAGGCAGGACAGCAATATCTCATGATCAGCAGTGTTAAATACTGCAGAGGGGTCCAGGAGGATGAGAATAGATGTCTCCCCACCATCCACTGGCATCAGGAGCTGATCCATCAGTGCTATTGAAGTGATTTTTCTTTCCCATGTCTTGAATCAAGATAATGGTTGGTCTAGGATAGAACAATAGAAATGTAGGGCTGGAAGGGACCTTAAGAGGTCATGTAGTCCATCACCCTGTGCTGAGGCAGGACCAAGTGAACATAGACCATTCCTGATAGGTGTTTGTCCAACCTGTTCTTAAGATTGCTAATGATGGATATTTCACAACCTCTCTTGGAAGTCTATTCCAGTATTTAACTATCTTTAGTTTAAAAGTTTTTTTTTCCCTAAAATCTAACCTAAATATCTATTGCTGCACATTAAGCCATTACTTCTTGTCCTACTTTCAGTGGACAATTGATCTCCAGCCTCAAACATATTTGAAGACTGTTAACCAGTCCACCCTCAATTTTCCTTTCTCAAGACTAAAAAAACCCAGTTTTTTTCAACCTTTTCTCATAGATCAAGTTTTTTAAGCCTTTCATCTTTTTTTGTCACTCTCCTCTGGACTCTCTCCAATTTGCTTACATCTTTAACTGGACACTATTAATATCTTTAACTAAGTGAGCTTATAGTTGGCCTTCTGGCTATCTTCTCTGAGCTTGCTTGGGGAACAGTTGGCTAGAATTGAGGTATTAAAAGGGAGTTTCTTCAGTGTACACAACCTGCTTGTCTGAAGGAGGCAGGCAAAACTTTTCCCACCTATATGGAGTAGTTCTAGAAATCCTATCTAAAGGCAAACTTAAAATATTAATAGCCCTTTGAAACATATCAGCCCTTTGGAAAGGAAATGTGCATACTTTGGGGAAGGTGAAAAAAGTTGTGTAGATTGATTTAAACTATCTTAGAAGACAAGATATAAGTTTGGTAATATCTCTTATTATCTCACCCACCTTATTTCCTAATATCCTGGAATCGACACGGCTACAACAACACTGTATAAGACATAAGGTTGGCTTCCTTCACCTTTTAATACTATGTTTAAATACACCTACGTTTCAACTGTTACTTGGTAGCACATCTTCAATACCACTTCAGATCATCTGGTAAAGTTACAATAATCTTAATGCATGAAACTTGAAGGTTCTTGTCTAAAAATATTCACATTTCAAATAATTCTACAAGGATTTTGACAGTTGTCTTTTAAACCACATGGGACTTTATGTGCCCACTTGTTCGGGTGGTGAGTCAATCTCAAAACAGCGGTACCTGATGGTTGTTCAAGTTTCTCCAACTTCACCATAAGTGTAGACCACATTGTACTAGACTGTCTTGTGAATCACTTCCCCACTTAATCACAATCATGGAAACTACTTGGGTCAACTTAAAATATCCATGTGGTGACTACAGCAATTGCTTACATGGAAAAGCTGCTGTTGGTACTCTGGCATAGCTCCTGTTCAAAATCAGACTACATTAGTGGAGCTGGCTTAGCCTCCTCCACTTGTGGATCTTCATACTTGACACTGTCTCTCTCCAGGCAGCCAACTTTATTTAGAGTGATGAGCCTGGATGTGTCAAAGCAATGATGTGCAGTCAGCCCTTAACAAATCACCAGTAAGTGCTCACAGACCGTAGCTCAAATTGACTCAGTAATTATAGAATGACATTGCCTCAGGTTAACAATAGTATTATGGACAAAACTCTCAAGTTGCTGCTCAAAGCTTCCATTGATTTAAATAGAAACCTTTCCTGGGTAAGAAGTTCTTTGTCTGGCCTTAAGCACATACAACTCCAGATGTTGCTTTGTAAATTACAATACTCACATTATATTTTTAAAGAAATAAATGCCAAAACTTTCACTTAAACTAGTACCAGCCAGTGAAGCACCAATAACATAGCATGTGGCATTACTAGTATCCTAAAAGGGGAGGAAAGTGGCCATCCTTATCCTTGTCTTCTAAGCCTACTGTTTAAATATTGAATATATTCCATAGAAAGGCAATATATTTAAGAGCTGCTTGAAATACAGAGGTAACCTTTGGGAACATAAGCTTTTGTGGGTAAGAACCTCACTTCTTCAGATATAACCTTTGTTATCCAAGGCATTTTGCAACTGTCAGGGTGACTAGAGTACATTTACAATGTCAGGAAAGCCAAGGCAACTTAATACAGCAGTTTAAAACAAAAGTCTGGATGAGTGCATATAGATGGTGGCACACATTTAACATAAAATAGAAGATGGCACCCAACAATTAGAGCATATAAGCACAACTGCCTCTTAAACAGAAGGACACACTGTGTTCCAGCTCTAGAAATGCATTTAACTCCAGATCGTTTTCCCTAAGGCAAGGGAGAACTTGGCTTATCCCTAAGAAGTACCTTCCACTGAGAGAGCCTGATCATGGCTAAACTTTGCGTTCACCCTCTAAAACAGGTGGAAGAGGCTTTTCCAACATGCTGTTCTTGTGGCTGGTCTTGCCATTTGGGACAGACCAGCTGCTCCAGTTGTAAATTGGCAGTTCTGCATGTGCTGCTGTAGGCCTCACCTCTCTCCCCTCCATCTGGCTGCTAGATTGGACCACCTCATGGATGCCAAAGGGCAAATCTCCCAAATGGCAAGAGGAATTTAGGTAGCAAATCTGCAGTTCCTCAAATTAGACTTTTTTTTACAAGTAATTGACATTTCAGTCTTTTGTATAAACTTGACTGTAGGTTTAAATTAATCATATGCTGAGGTTTTTTCAGTTGGTGGTAATTCAGAAGTGACAACTGATTTAAATGGTAAATAACTAAACTTTCAACCTTCACTCACTAAATTGGCAGTCAAAATTTGGGCTCAAAATATAACACTAAAGGTATTTGGGGAGGGAAAGGAGGTGCTTAAAGCAAAGTGCTTAATGACTTTAAAAGGTACTTTTTCCTAAACTGAAATTTATAAACAAATACTAAGTGTCATTACTGTGAACTTTAACTTTGGATTACTGCTCTCTGTGCTAGACAGACTAAAGCACTTAGCATGTAAAAAGTTGGTAGGCAGCATTCAAGAAAATTGTAAAGCCAAGTCTGTTATAGCAACATTTTACAGCTGTTGAATACAGGAGCACAGATACTGGCAGGCTGTGCAAGAACCATATTGTACATCAGTCTAACCAATAAATTAGCTACATGAATGACATCTGATTTTCCTCTGTGAATAACCATCCCTCAGGAAACTTATTTCAATTATTCTTAACATAGGCAAAATAGCAAATGGGAAATAATGAAAACAAACGAGTCCTTAAACTTCCTGACAGTAGTTGAGTGATGTCCTGGAAAGCACACTTACTGATGTAATGGAACGATTAGGTGTTTGTAGAAGTGGTGCAATTACAGACTATTGGCTTTATTGAAGGAGAAACTAACAAATCACCATCTTTACAAAAGCTATCCTTTGCCAAAACAGGGCTAACTAGACTTCAGACTTTTTTTTTTTCAATCAATGGTTTTGAAATCAAACTTTCCATTATTTCTAAGCTTTAGCTATAGAAGTCTTATGATAGCTATAATGAAAGTGTTCCTCTCCTTGATTATGTGTATCGATGCTATTCTTTGATCACAGAAATGAATTTTTGTCCATTCTCGTAATTTTATCAAGTATCTGAGGGAAAATAATTAATATTAAAATCTGAGGGCAGATGCTGTCAACTAGAGTGCTCATGGTAAAGATACATTAGTCAGATGTAAGTAAGGTCAGGTCTTTAATTTCAGATCAGTCCGGTATCATCCCCAGACCCTGTCTTATTGAGCACAGATACACAGAGGGGCAGAATTAAGACTGCAAAGGTACCCATAATTATGGCACTCTTTTTGGATTCTTGACTCTGCAATATAAGTCTTCTCAGCATAGTTGAACATACTGCATCCAAAGATCTACTTTTCATAATCTGCCCTGTGCACCAGGAGTGTTGTTGCAGTAATTTGGGCCATTATTGTATAGTTTTGCAGGGATTATCGTAGTTTCATAAGGGATTACCTTAGTTCAAGCATTTGGCTTTTTTCTGTGCCTTCTACCTTTCTTCAGTGGCAGACAAAAATGCCACAATATTTAGTCTTAAAATTTTCAGCCTGTTAGTAGGTTTGAAGTTGAGTATAAAAGAGATTGCATATATGTTGATCATGTCTAGTTTGCACACAAAAGTGATATGCATGCCTCCTAGAAGATTTCACTTCAAGGATGAATTAAGATAAGCTGTGTTGAAGACAGGAACAAACAGCTATGGTTTTGAGATTGCCAAGCCTGGCATTATATTTTAATGTAGTGTCTTTATCAGCTTGTGAGATCATAACAGATGATACTATACAGCACAAACTGAGTAGAATGAATTTTAAATGGATATTTTCCTAGTGCTTTTGGCTATTTGACTTTTCCTGACTAATTCATGTCTAAAGAGTCGATTCACTAATTCCTCTTGACCCTGCTTTTAGACTTAAACCATTAATTTTTTTAAAATTTGGATTAAAATAGTCTCTAAAACATAGTTTTGAACATCTTTCAACAGCTTCAGATGACACATACAAAAACAATTGTGTTTTTTCAAAGTATTTAGAAACTGTAGTAACTTTCCACCAACTGTACTAATTAGTATAGCTAAGATTTAAGACATTTCAAGATAAAATGTTGCTGGTAGAATGAGGACTTTTAAGAATGGTAGTGATTTACCACTGATATTAATTCCTCAGAAGACTGAGTGCAAGGGTAGAAGTTGTATTACATACAGTTGTATACACTTTATCTATCCCTTGTAAATGAAATTGTTGTACAGTATTAGCATTCAGTACATTCATATTTGAAGATGGAATAGCTTAGTTCACTGGGTATAGCATAATGGTCAATACAGTGGTTGTACATAGCTATGTAAAGCAATTCACAAATGAATTACATCTCATTAGGTAACACCACAGGAAACTAACCAAAAATAAGTTCTTATTGTGTGAAGTGCTACCACTGCATCTTGAGTTAATAGAAATCTTTACTATCTAACTATACTTTGTAGTAAACATATGAGTAGGTGTGAATGAAGTCAGGGAATTTGTTGGCTGTAGTACTTCTGTAGGCAAGGCTTAACTCTTACAGCCCTTGTAAAAGACTCAGTCGTGTAGCTTAACTTATGCCTGAAGTGATAATAGTATGATAGTGTCAAACTGAAAAAGGAACCCTTGAGTTAAATGTAACCTGCTAAGAAAGAGCTGATTAACTCTGTGGAGCCAAAAATACTACAGCCAAAAACATCTAGTCACCTGGGCAAACTAAATTATGTGGATCGCAAATTAATTTTAAGTTTTAAAAGCTCTAGAATATTTTCAGAGTGCCTTTCAGACACATGGCTGAGATGAAATACCATGCTGGACATAGTTTTGTGTCAAATATTAAAGCCTCGCTTTTTCTCTTTATAGGGGTATAAGCTGTTTTAAGTGAGAAAATTTTAAATCTTTTCACAATCTAGGGCACCTGCAGGAAGAGTCAAACTGAGCATTAAGTTGAACTTCCACTTTTAAGTGGAATATACAGATGTGTGTACTAACATACACTCTGCCTCTACTACACAAGGGAAAATATCCCTATTGCCCCTACATGAGTTATTAACTCACCTAAAGGCAAAGTTTTCCATTATGCTATAGGTTTTTAACATATGGTGGTGAGATCCCATACAATGCCTAGATAATTAGCCCCACTCTTAGGGCCTTTAGGTTTTAGTATAACATAAATACAGGGTTACATGGAGTATTATAACACAGGAACATAGAATCATAGGACTAGAAGGGACCTCATCTAGTCCAGTCCCCTGCACTCATGGCAGGACTAAGTTATCTAGACCATCCCTGACAGGCATTTGTCTAACCTGCTCTCTATTATATCCAATAACAGAGATTCCACAACCTCCCTAGGCGATTTATAACCATCCTGACAGAAAGTTTTTCCTAATGTCCAACTTAAACCTTCATTGCTGCAATTTAAGCCCATTGCTTCTTGTCCTATCCTCAGAGGTTAAGAAGAACAATTTTTCTCCCTCTTCCTTGTAACAACCTTTTATGTATTATAGCCTAATGATAGGAACTAGTCTGAAAATCAAGTTCCCAAACTTCCTGGAAAGATACTAATGGCATAGATATTCATGAGAATTGATTATCATAATGACAGACCACTCATCCCTCATGCTGAACTTGAAAGTTCAAAGCCAATCAAATAAAATAAATTAATAGAGATGTCCTATCTCCTAGAACTGGAAGGGACCTTGAAAGGTCATCAAGTCCAGCCCCTTGCCTTCACTAGCAGGACCAAGTACTGATTTTGCCCCAGATCCCTAAGTGGCCCCCTCAAGGATTTAACTCAAAACCCTGGGTTTAGGAGGCCAAAGTTCAAACCACTGAGCTATCCCTCCCTATCAAGAGCTGGACTGGCCGTGTGGAAAGTGACCCAACTTAGTTCAGCTTTGATAATGTGCACTGCCCTTTATCATTTACATCCTATCATTATGAAGAAATTTTCTGAAACAAAATCGCATAATAGAGGCTTTCCTCATATTGTAATGCTGACTGTTACTGTGTCAGAATTGTGTACAAGTATTCTCTACAAAAGAGCCTCATTCACTTCCAATGGTCAGTTCACAAGTCTGTCCTTGATGTAGAGTGCAAGCGCGTACATGAAGTATTACACCAAAGATCTGAATATCATAGCTGAGAAATGTAGAAGCTAAAAGCCCCAATTTGATGAGTTAAAAACATCTAAAATTGAGCAGTAGCTCTAGTAATGCAGATTACAAAAAATAGTGCAAATGGAATTTTGAGTGAAAACTCAACTTTCTTATTGTTTGTGTTTAAGAGGAGCAGGATCCTGAATAACAAGTTTTGGAGTAGGCACTGGCTCAAGTGTATGTTCACTCTGCATCTGTAAAAGCCTCCCCCATGCTCAGTCTGTAGGAGTGGGACTTCTTGAGTTGAAGGAGCAAACTTGGGCCAGGGCAGAAGTCACATAGCACATTCTGTTGCCCTTTTTTGAACTCTTCCAGTTCCACTATATCCCTTTTGAGATGGAATGACCAGACCTGGACACAGTATTCAAGGTGTCGGTGCAGCAGGAATTTATACAGCGGCATTAGATATTTTCTGTCTTATTTTCTCTCCCTTTCCTAATCATTCCTAACATACTGACTTTTGACTGCTGCTGTGCACTGTGTGGAAATTTTTGGATAACTATCCATGGTGACTCCAAGATCTCGTTTGTGCATGGTAATAGCTAAATTAAAACTCATCAGTGTATATATAGAGAGAGCTGGGATTATTTTTTTCCAGTGTGCATTACTTAGTGCTTATCAGTGTTGAATTTCATTTGCCATTTTGTTGCTCAGTCACTCAATTTTAAGAGATTTCCCTTGTAACTCTTCACAGTCAAGCTATCTTGAGTAATTTAGTATCATCTGCAAATTGTTCCACCTCAGTGTCGACTCCCTTTTCCAGATCATTTATGAATAAATTGAACCGCACAGGTCCTAGTACAGATTCTTGGGGGACTCTGCTGTTTACCTCTCTCCATTGTGAAGCTGATCATTTATTCCTACCATTTGTTTCCTATCTTTCAACAAACTACTGATTCATGAGAAGACCTGCCCTGTTATCCTATGACTGCAGGTATGTATATATTTTTAAGATGTATGAATTGTTTCTGTAGTGTTAGAAAATGTTACTATATAATAAGATGAGTGACAATGTGGTCCCACTATCATTTCATTTTCAGACAGTTGTATGAAAATTGGGTTCAGTATTTAAAAGTGCCCCAACATTCCTAGCACTTTAGCAGTACAGCATTAGTTTCTTGACAGAAAACAAAATTCCTGTCGCTAATTTACATTTCATGAACAGAGGTGTTTCATAATTGATGATGCAAGGCCATTTTCTCTGATACTTTCCCAGAAGTTAATACACACACGTGAGAACAGGAAGGTGTCCAACCCCTAATCTATCACACTGAGGGTAGCAACTTTGTCTTCCTGCTGTTTTCCCTTAGCTGCTTCTATATTTTGGTTCCCATGGCCTTGCAATCCTCAGGGCTTCCTATCTTCCGTTTCTGTGACCCATTCAGCTGTACATTCTTCATGAGGGTAAATAGCATATGGTGTGTTTGCAAATCTCACTGACCATGCCAGGTACAGTATTGATAAAAACTGTTACATATCTGTATTCTTATATTAAACAACAATTCCATGTCCATCACATCTGCTATGGAAAACTTTTAGAAGGTGTGGTGTCCATCTATCATATACAAATCCAATATGATAGAAACCTTACTTAATGGAAAAAAAGAACAGGAGTACTTGTGGCACCTTAGAGACTCTAAGAGTCTCTAGAGACTGTTCTTTTTTGCAGATACAGACTAACACGGCTGCTACTCTGAAACCTTACTTAATGAATTAATATTTAAAAATCTCTATTTAAGCTAAACAACTTTGTCTCCTGGACTGACTTTTCTTAACTGAAGCAGAAGGTAGCATATAAGACCAATTAGTAATAACCAGCACAGTCCTGAGGGCAATTAATGATGTTTCCATCAAAATGCCTAATGAGCTAATTTTCTAGACAGAGAAAATAAACTGAATTCAGTGTCTCTAAAGGGAGCTCTTTGAAGTCAGTAATATAAGCACAAAGTCATTTCTTCATTGTGAAAAGTGGTGCATAGCCCTGCCAGAAATTAATTTCACTTCTCTAAACTAGATATATTAATGCAATTGGATTTTGATTTCAATATAGCTCTTAAAGAAATGACATTTGAATTCATTAGAACTAATATATTTTAGATAAATGAATGTACAATATTTACCATGCAAGTTACTCCATCTTGGGCAAACTCAGGCAAAAGAGGATTTGGGGCAGGGGTCGGCAACCTTTCAGCAGTGGTGTGACGAATCTTCATTTATACACTCTAATTTAAGGTTTTGCGTGCCGGTAATACATTTTAATGCTTTTTAGGAGGTCTCTCTCTAAATCTATAATATATAACCAAACTACTGTTATATGTAAAGTAAACAAGGTTTTCAAAATGTTTCAGAAGCTTTATTTAAAATTAAATTAAAATGCAGATCTTATCAGTTTAGTGTGATCCTTGCCCTTGCTTTTCCTTGCTGAGTTTTCCAATGTCTGGCACATATTTGGATACTTTAAGCTGCACACAGGCTTCTGAGTGATCAGTTGTTAACCAGCTCCAAGAGGGACAGAGGACCAATTTTCATGTGTGAAAATACCTGTTCACACAGGTATGTGGATCCAAATGCTGAAAACATTGCAAATGCAATTTTCTTCAAGCAGTTAAATTTCACTGGCAGGGACATCCAGTAGGTCAGAATAGAGGCCCCATGATCTCTTTCGGTAGCTTCAAGTGCACTCCGCAGATCCACAAACTTCCATGTCCCTAATTCTGAGCTTTTTAACTGAATGAGTTGCATTTCGAAATCTTCAACACCCATCCACTGAAATACAGACAAATCCAAGTCGTTTTCGTTGAACTTTTCAGGTTTAATTAGAAAAGAAAGCATTGGGCCAAATCGCTGGAAATCTTAAAATCTGTCAGAAAATTCTGATTCCAGTTCTTGCATGTACTTTTCAATCTCATCAACACTGACAGTGCAACATGTCGATAGCTCTTTTATGTGTTGGAAGTAGCGGAAAGTAGAAGTTTGAATATACCTAGAAAAAACTGCTAGTTTCACAACAAATGCTTTCCAGGCTTCATAAAGATCCAGAACTGTTTGCCCTGCACCCTGGAGACAGAGGTTGAGTTCGTTCAGGTGAGCAGTGATATCAGTTAGGAACATGAGCTTACACAGCCATTTGTCAACATCCAGTTCGGGGTAGTTTTGTTCTTTTTCCGACAAAAAGGCCTTGATTGCCTCAAAACAGTTTACAAAGCGCACCAAAACCTTGCCACGACTTAGCCACTGAATGTTGCTGTGAAGTGGGATGTCGTTATAAGCACTGTCCATCTCTTCTAGTAGTGCTTGAAATTGTCTGTGAGTCAAAGCAGATTGAGCAACAAGGAAATTCACAATTCGCACCACTGTATTTATCACATTATTAAGCTCTGAATTAGAAATTTTTGCACACAAATTTTCTTGATGGATGATACAGTGAAATTTGATTGTCAGATGGCCAATTTGATCTTCAAGTAACTTTACAAATCCCTTCTGTTTTCCAACCATGGCAGGAGCACCATCTGTTGTCACGCAAAATATTTTTCTGATGTCAACTCCTCGTTCTTCAAAATGGTTTACAAAACTTTCCAGTATATCTTCCCCCTTTGTTGTGCCATGCAGGGGTTTTAGGCAACAAAGTTCCTCTTGGATTTCATCGGAAGCACAGTATCTTGCTGTGACGTTGTGCAGTCTATATGGTTTTATAAAAACTTGATAATAAGTCAATATAATGTAACTGAGATAGTTTTAGAGAAAATACGGTAATAAGTGAATGTAACGTAACTGGGATATGCTTCATGCAAAAGGTCTCTTGTAAGGTATCATTACAAAGCTTATAATCTACTGAGTATGATCATCTGATTTGTATAAATGTACCACTCTTGTATCTAAAACTAGAAATATAAAATGTAACTCTGAGGGCCTATTGTAATTGTGTAAAGTGTGGACCATTAATGATGGTTTGGAATCTTAATGACTCCCATTGTCTGCAGATGGCTGTATTTACCTGTGAGTCTTCCTGTATATGTGTGTGCTGGCAAGTGAGTAATGAAGTCTTGCAGTGACATGTGATCATGTCGCCTGAACTGGAATCCATCTTTAACCTGGTGCTTTTCCAGTGAGGGGGGGTGGAAACCCAGAGGGACAAAGAGTTCCCGCCTTATGCAAAAGATATATAAAGGGGGGAAGAGAACAGAGAGGGAGAGGAGCCATCATGAAGAATCCCCTAGCTACCACCTGAGCTGCAACAAGAGCTGTACCAGGGGAAAGAATTGTGCCCAGGCCTGGAAGGTGTCCAGTCTGAGAAAAAACTTACTGAAGCATCTCTGAAGGTGAGATTATCTGTATTCAGTTTGATTAGGCATAGATTTGCGCATTTTATTTTATTTTATTTTATTTTGCTTGGTGACTTACTTTGTTCTGTCTGGTTTCAGAGTAGCAGCCGTGTTAGTCTGTATCCGCAAAAAGAACAGGCACCTGAGAGACTAACACATTTATTAGAGCATAAGCTTTCATGGACTACAGTCCACAACCACTTAAATCCTACTGTCTGTATTTAATAAAATCACTTTCTATTTAGTAATTCACTCAGAGTATGTATTAATACCTGGGGGAGCAAACAACTGTGCATACCTCTCTATCAGTGTTATAGAGGGCGAACAATTTATGAACGGATTTATCTGGGTTTAGACCCCATTGGGAGTTGAGCATCTGAGTGCTAAAGACAAGCACACTACTGTGAGCAGTCTTCAGGTAAACCTGCAGCTTTGGGACATGTGATTCAGACCCTGGATCTGTGTTAGAGCCAGACGGGAGTGGCTGGCTCAGCAAGACAGGGTGCTGGAGTCCTGAGCTGGCAGGGAAAACAGAAGCAGGGGTAGTCTTTGCACATCTGGTGACAGCTCCCAAGGGAGTTTCTGTGATCCAACCCGTCACACTTGCAACAATTGCCAAACGTGGAACGTCGTTTATATCCACGCTCTCATCAACTGCAACACTAAACGCTGCTGTGTCTTTCAATGCAGTCGTCTGCTTTTCCTTAATGTTTTCTGCCATTTCACTTATGCGTCTTTCAACTGTTCTGGTAGAGATGGGCAGTTCTTTTATTCTATATATGATTGTATCTTTACTTGGCAAATCATAGACCAAAATCTCTGAACTGCTGAGAAAAACTTCTTTTATATATTCCCCATCTGTAAACGGCTTTCCGTTTTTTGCAATGCACTGTGCAATCTTGTAACTTCCTGCTGTAGCTTGATTTTTTTTTTTTACTTATACTTAAGCTTTTAAAAACACCGCTTTGCTTCTCATAGGCTGCTACTGCCTTTTTGATTGATTCAGTCTTGTCTGCTTCATCAAGAGAGGTTTTCTCGTGCTTCATTTCAAAATGTCGTCGAACATTTGATGTGCAATAAACAACACCTTCATAACAGAAAGCACAAATAGCACGGTTCTTCTTTTCAATAAATCCAAATGCATCTGTCCAAGCAGGCTGAAATGATCGAACATCTAGCTTCGCTTTCTTAAGAGCTGACATTTTGTCAAATGTTCCCTTCAACTTTCAGTGGGGAAAAAAATGGCAATAGAAGGCAGGCACAAGGTCCAAGGCAGTGTGGTCTAAGATAAGCAATTTTAAGATGGGGTGCTGAGCTGCACACCCTCTTGCCTGGCGTGCAACCCTCACTGTCCCAGGCTGGGGACAGTGGGCCACAGCAGGGAAGCTGAAGAGGACTGATCCAAGGCCAGGAGCAGAATTCAGGGTGGCCTGCTGGGACTCCAGGCCCGAAAGCAGGCTGAGCAAGGGCTGGAAACCAAGATTGGAAGCTGAGGTGAGTGAAGTAGGTGGCTGGTAGGCCTGAGCAGGGCTGGAGGCCTGGATCCTGTCTGCAAGGGAGTCTCCAACCGGAAGCAAGGTGAGTGGAGCTGCGCAGTAGGGACCCCTGCTGGCAAGTAGCCAGCAGCCAGAACCCCAGAGAAGCAACTGGCTCGGCCTGCCGCCACTCTGAGGTTTCTGTCCCCAGCTCCTGCCAGCTGAGGTCTCAGCCTGCTGCCAGCGTGGGGTTCCTTCACCCAGGCCAGCAGCGGGTGCTGAGTGGGACCAGCGGTGGGACCCAGCTGGCAAGGGGCCAGCAGCAGGAACTCCAGAGCGGGGCGGGCTGAGCCGCTCAGCCCGACCCCTGCTCTGGGGTTTTGGCTGCAGGCTCCTGCCAGCCGTGGTCTCAGCCCGCTGCCAGCCTGGGGTTCCTTCCCCCCAGGCCAGCAGCGGGTGCTGAGTTGGACCCACAGTGGGTCCCGCAGGAGCCAGCAGTGGGAACTCCAGAGTGGCGTCGGGGCTGAGTGGCTCAGCCCACGCCGCGTGCCAGGAAAAATCGGCTTGCACACATGCCGATAGGTTCCCAATCCTTGATTTGGGGTGTTGGAGCGTACAAGATTTGTATTGGTGCTAACTGACTAAGAGAACCAGGCTTAGATAAAAGTTTCAGGCTCTGCAAAGAAATGGAGCTGCAACTAACATGCCTCGGGTGACCATATTTCCTTATGCTGAGTATGGGACACCTGGTAAAATAACTCGTATTCAAGTGAGTTCAACGGTAATCAGTCATACAAACATTCAAATTAACATCAAGTTGACTGAGCCCCTGTTAAAAAGAAATATTGCCTAGTTGGATTCTTTTTATTTACCTTATCTTTAAGGCTTTAGGGTTCACACAGGGAGGGGTAACACACACCCCTACCCCACACACATGCACTCCCATTCACCTCTCTCACATGGGGGAGGGGAGATACTGACCAATCCGACCCTCCCTGCCCGGTGCTATCCGCCCTGCGCCCTCCATACCTGGCTGGGCCCCCGGGACGGACCCGCCTCTCCTGGTCCCTGGCACCACATCTTCCTGAGGCAACACTGGGGCGGGGGGGGGGAGGGGAGGGTTGCACACAGGGTAACATGCCCCCTGTCCCCAGATTTCTAGCACCAGGGTTCACACCAGAATGTGACCAACAGCAGCCTTTCGGCACTGTGCAGGCAGGAAGGGACAGGAGCTGCTTCCAGCTGCAGTGGGGGGAGGGATGACCTGGCTTTGCAGAGCTCATCTCCCGCCCCCTGCCCCCCTCCCCATCCCACTGCTCCTATGTGGCTGGAAGCAGCTTGTACGGGCAGAAAGGGACAGTGTCAAAAGGCTGCTAACACCTCCAGGCTGCTGCTGGCCACTGACATAACCCAGCCACCTCCTGTCCCCTGGCTACAGCGTGGGCAGGAAGGGGTTAAGGCCTAAGGATGCATTGTGCACTAGAGCCCAGGGAACCTGACTGCAGGGGCTTCAGTGAACCCATCCAGAGAGATGGCTCGGCAGGGGAGGGTGTCTTGGAGACAGAGCAGCCCTGCAGTCCCTGGAGGCAGGGGTGGGGTAAAGAGGGTGCTAAGCCCCTGCCCAGGGAGCTGCTGAGGAACCTGCAAGTTCAGGGCATGAACAGGCTGGAAATCACTTATCCCCCACCACTCCAGAGCTTAGCTGAAGGGCAGAGAGGCTTCCCTATGCCAGTGCTGTTCAGGGCTTTGGCACATGCAGGGCTCAGCTCTTCCTGGCCAGCACCCTGGGCTGGAGGGTCTTGGGCTTCCCCAGGGCACCAGCCCAGCCAGAGGCAGTGGGGGAAGGAAGGAGTCTGCTGGCGAAGGCTGTTAGCGAGCTCAGTGCTCCAACCAGAGGCTGGTTTTCACACAGCGCTGGGAGCAGGATGCTCCCCACCGGAGGAGATATGGAGGAGCAGCGGGGCTGAGGGGAGGATGAAGGGGCAAACCAGGGAGAAGACAGCAAGAGGGGGAGCATGTAAAGGGCTGATGGGTGGGCAGCAGAGGTGACATGTAACCAGCCACTGCAGCTCACAGCCAGTGCCAGCTGGAAACAGGATGGGGACAGGGCACTGCTGGCTGATAGCTGGCATGCAGCAGATGCTGAACTGATGGACCAGCAGGGGGAGCGGCCGGTCCCGCGCGCTGCATCTTCGCCCTGCCACCAGCCTTGTGCACTCACCCCCATCATCAGCCACTGGACTTCCTATTCACCACTGGTGGGTGGGTGGCTGGCGAGCAGGGATCTGGCCAGCAGCAGGAGGGAGGCAGAAAATATGGGACAATTTGCCCGTTTTTAAGAAAATGTCAGGACTTCTGCAGGAGGGCTTAAATATGGGACTGTCCCTTTAAAAATGGGACTTCTGGTCACCCCACATATGCCCCTTTTCCCTGAGAGCAAGGTTTTCAGAAGCATAGAACCTGGGCAAGGGGGCATATAAGGTGCTGAGGGGCACTGAATTCCCATTAAAATCCACTGGGCTCAAGGGGTGTCAAGTATCATGATCCATGGAGCTATATCTGCAATGAACGCCTAAGCAGGCACCCTTGTGGGATCAGAGGATGCAGAGAGGTAAGGCATATGCAGCAGAGCAGCTGTTGTTGCATGCCCCATAGACAGCTCAACTGATTCTCAGTCCTAGTCACCAGGCACAAGGAAAAGGGAGTAATCTGGCTCTAAAGCATATATAAAAAGCACTAGGAGTAAGAGCTTTGTCTAACACCAAAGACTGCCATAATGGTCTTGGTGCTAACATTCCCCCATACTGCATGGGACAAAAGACCAGTAAGGGACAGAACTCTCAGTTGCAATCCACAAAAGATGATTAGTCATTATACAAGGCCACAGTACATCTACATGGGAATAAAAGCCCTGCAGCATGGTTGCGGCTGAGCTGGGTCAGCAGACTCAAGTTTGTGGGGCTAAAAATTGCTGTGTAGAAGTTTGGGCTGAAGCCAGAGCTCTGGGACCTTCTAGTCTCACAGGGTCCCAGAGCTCAGGCTCCAGCCCAAGCCCAAACATGTACACAGCAATTTTTCAGTCCCTGAGCCCGAGCCCCAGCCCCATGAGCCTTAGTCAGCTGACCTGGGCTAGCCATGGGTTTTTTCCCCCCCATGTACCTATAGTGAGGGGCAGACTTATGGTTGAGTTAATTTATAAACTAAGCTGTTCCAAACTAATGCTAAGACAAAGTAAAATTTGACAAAGTAAAAGGGAACTTACAAAGATTTGACTGTTTTGTTCTGTAACTTGACTTCTTTAACAGCCATTTGTGCAACTGGGATACAATTTAGCAATGTAAAATTCACGCTAATTAAACTGAAAACCAATTTTTAACAAATGAATTATTTCTATTAAGGTGCCCTGAGGCCACTGGCATCAGTTCATAGAAATCAAATTGTTGTTGATTAGTGTATTCTCTGTAGTCATCATTCTTCACATATTTAGTCCTTTTAAATCTTTGCTCATAATCCAACTGTTCTCCTAAATCACATTTGTTGCTATTTTATAATTTCCATCCAACTTATTAATGTAGTCTTCATGGTATTGAGGTTCTCAGAATTGAATACTGCATTCCCAGCTTTCTCACTAGGACTGGGTAGTGAGGGATTGTACCTTCCTGCTGTGCTCCTATCTGCAGCCCAAAATTGCATTTGTCCATTTGCCATGTTCCATTGAAAGCTGACATCTAAATTATTGTCTGCTCTTTGCCCAGACTTTTAAAATTAATAGTTTGAATAGCTGATGACTTTAACAGTTGCTATATACTACATAGAGGTGGCTGCATTTTCATGGCCAGTGAAGTGATCATTAACATAGTTCACACTTATGTAAAGCACTTCTAAATAGCCTAAATTGGCTACTGAGTTAATTAAGTCCAAACTGATTTTTTTTTCTGTTTTGGTTACAGTTTACAGTGGTAACTATGGCAAAATTGAATTGGCAGAGCTGAATGAAATGTAATGCATAAATAAAATGAAATAATGTTTTTTAAAAAAATCCAGGTGCAAGTTGAAGTCATAAACCTCACTGATTTGAAGAAAAGAGATAAAACGTAATAGGGAAGAGAGAAATATGGTCAGGCAATTCTAGGGTGGTGTGCCTGGGAAAACTCAGTCTTGACTTGAGACAGTTTCTTTCTCATTGTATCTTTATAAATGTATATCGTAACTTTGCCACAGTTTGCAATGTTATCAAGTTGTGTTATGTTCTCACATTCTGCAATTTACCTTGACTATATAGCAGTTGGGAACAGTCAGGATTTGTTAACATCTTGAGTTTTTTAATTTGTCCAGGAACAGTTACAAGACTAAATTAGAACTGGTTTTGCAGCTCCTTTTTTTGAACAATGTGTAAATGCAGCATAAGGCAAACATGACATTTTGAGCACCATAAGTGTCAAACTGCTAAAGAACTTAAACTGAAATGTGTCTATTTGGGTCCTTTTGGAACTCAAATGTATTGCCTTGGTCAATAGCCCTCTTATTGCCCCTCATCTACCATAGTAGAAAACCGCTATTATTGCCTTTGAATGTTGCTCATTTCACAGTAATAGATTGGGTAAAGTGGCTGTTCTTGAAGACTGCTTAAATAGCTACTGTGTTAGCTTGAACCAGTCTGAAACTAGATTGAAAACTGATTCAGGAAACTGTTCATTCCTGGAATATGAAGCTTTAATGAGCATTTTCAGTCTTTCAGGCCTCAAACTACTTAGTCAGTTAGTCCTTCTGGAATACATTGATCAATTTACTGCCCAGAAAGCCAATTGATTTTAGTTGATTTTACTAGCAGATTAAGATTATAAATTATAATGGTGTCGTGATCCAGTCTTAAATTTCTTTAAGACAACATTATCTTGAGCTGTTAATAGTCCATTCAGTACAGTAAGGAGTTCAACAACAAACATGATCAGTGTTGTTATTGGGTATAAGGGCTGGATGGCTGGTTTGGGATAGTCCTTACATTTTTAAGAACTGAATAATGAATCCATTAGATATGCTTTAAATGTGTTTCATATCTTTATGGAAACCCTGTATATTGTTTGAATCTGTCCCTTTGCCTCTTCAAAATATTTCCCTTTCAGTAAATTGATCATACTGCTTTTGGTTAAATGTGGGCTATGTGGCAAAACTAAATAGATAGTTTCAGGAAAGTAATTGCTTCTATTTTCCCAGCAGGGGAAAAATTTTTATACAGGAAACAAGAGACCCCACTTCATTCTAAGGGATGGGGTTCCAACAAAGGACTGGTTTTCTAGATTTAAGTGGGATATCAGTAACTTCTTGAACAGATTATTTCACAACTATTTGAGAGACACTTGGGAGAGAGATTGGATTAAACTATGCCAGTGGAAATTTTCTGATTTAAACATGTTGATTTCTGCTCCTTTGGCCACAAAGCTAACAATTGCCTTTTTTAAAATGGAATTTATTACAAATATGCATTCCGGAAAGACAGTGGTAAATATTTCTGTTAAAGAGGGAAGCTGCATCGCTAGACTTCATAAACCACAATTGAACTTACACACTGTCACTACATTTAAGTAGGTCAGTGGATAAAAACAAATTTAGCTAAGTATACGTTTTCAAAGAGCTCAAGTTTTCCCTGCTGGTAGTAAACCATGCTGGTAGCATCAATGCCTATGTACAAAAAGTTACTGGCAGCTAATGTAAGTTCTAAAAATAACAAAAACTTTCAACACAAAACAAAATATGCTTCATAATATATACTTTTACAAAGTCCCTGACACAAACTTCTGAATTATAATGCAAGAGAGAACAGTGTACAGCTTTTTGACTCTTGCAGTCAACAGTTGTACCAGGTGACTAACAAGTAGCAGTACTGCCTAAATTATTAAGGTCTGACAATGGATTAAGTTTGGATGTTCACTGTATAGTCATAAAAGGGAAGGCAACCCTATTGTTCAAGGAATCTTGACTAGCTACTATTTTCCTACAACTTTTGTATAAGCAATTCTTTTGGAAGTTTTCAAACAACTGGTCAGTGGGAGCTTTGTCTGTTCCCCTTTAGCTTGCATTTCAAAATGCTGAAATTTAATAAATGGGAAATCAGTTTTGGACTTTCCTTAGTGAAAAATGAATTGCTAGTGCTGCTAAATGGAGTCTTGATGTTTAAAATAAGATTACTCAGTTCTGTTTTTCATGAAAAATTAGTTTTCATCTTAAATTTAAACTGTCAGTGATGTGGATTAGCTCAACACGCAGTTAAGGAAGTAAATATTGTGGCATATAAAGTAGCAAGCGACTCCAAGTGCCAGCTGGCTTTCCCTCCAGTACTGGAATTTGCTTCAGAAAGGGAAAACTATTTGCTTACAATTGTAACTTTTTATACCATTTGAACATTACACGTCTTGTGTAGTGATGAGTGGCCTCAGATGAAGGAAAAGCTGATGATTTCCCACTGAGCTTTATTTCTTACAAATAAACTCTCTCAACTTATTACATTTCATTTTTAATCACTTAAGTTCCACTTCACAATTTTGTGCCTCCTCTGTTTAAGACAATTAGGTTAATTTTTCAAGAAACTGTGTATATCTTGCAAAAATTAGTAAATTGATAACTTCTGGCATTGACTGGGTAGAGCCAAGTAGTGAAACACAAAAACCTTATTCATGGCAATAGTGCACATTGGTTCTGACTCTGCTCACCAGTACGCCCATTCCTAGTAATGAATAGAAAAAGAATAATATGTTAAAAATAGGTGAAGCATAAAATAGCTCCCTTCATAATGAAAGGAACACTATTTGTACAACTAGCATAACTTCCAAACTGAAATTGGTTGCCTTTTTAAAGTTGCCTGAAGCTGCCACACAATTTGCAGCCTGACACATTGGAGTGCTGCTAAGCTTCTGGCTGAGTGAAGAACCTGACCAATACTTTCACTGAATCCATTTATTTTGATAAATGCCTCACTTAACTCTCCAAATGACTGTGGGTTAATGGTAAGGGCCAAATGCTGCTTAGCTTAATCCTTAAAACTCCATTTGGTAGAACTTAGTGCTAAGTGGTTTCTGAAGCTTCAGGAATCAAAGGGTCTGTGTGTGTTCTTGGTTTGGTCAAGTAGGCATAAATTCAGGAGCACTGCAAATCTATGGAGAAAGAGAAGTTGCAGAGCATCAAGAGGTTCCGGGAAAATGCACATGTAGAGTCTTTTCCTGTCTGTGTGTATGTGTGTGGTTTTTAAGCACATTCCATGCGTTGTGCATTTTAGACAGTCTGCATCCAATTTATAACTTGGACATTCATTCAGTATACTCATTAAACAGATAAAGGGTTTGTAATGGCAGCTCCACATATTTCTTTGTACTTGGTCCTACAAATCAAAGCCAAATTGAATACAGCTGTCCCAGTTGTGTGTCTGTTGCTGAATCTTGCACATGTTCTTCATCTTTGTGTTCAGTGACATTGTCTGCAGGACAAGTCAATCCATACAGGTGTATTTGCTGGTTGTATCTGGAATATTGTTCAGCCCAGAGGTAACTCACTAAATCTGTATTGAAATGCCTGAATATTAGCTATTTTCACTTCACAGTGCAAAACTTTTAAGGGTAATAGAACAGCATATCTCTGTCACCGAGCATGCCAGGCTAAGAACCCCAAGAAAGGGGGGGTAGAAACAGGAAACTTCACAGAACTAATTGTTTTCCGCTCACTCTTCTGCATATGTGGCTATGTAGTCACTAAGTACAAGTGAAAATATATGTAAACAACTTCCTAGAGGACAACTAGTGCTCACCTACTGATAATTCAGTTCTGCTACACACATGAGTCTATATAGTGACCATATCTTAGTCTGAAATGATTATGCTGATATTAAGGGGAATTAACCAAGCATCCCTATTGGAACACTGATAGGACATCTAAGCACAAGATTGCAGTCCTAGTAGTAAAAGTGATAAAACAGCATTAAAAGAAATGGGGGTTAAAACTTGTTTTGGTTAACTGTGCTATCAAAAATGTATGGGACAAGTGCATAGCTTTGCTAAACTGTAGCTGGCAAGAGCTCCTTCAGGGAAGGTCTACACTGCAATTAAAAACACGTGGCTGGCCTGTGCCAGCTGGCTAGGGCTAAGGGGCTGTTTAATGGCAGTATAGACATTCGGGCTCAAGAGGAAGGTCTTCGAGTTCAGGCTGAAGCCCGAGCCAGAATGTCTACACTGCAACTGAGCAGCCCCTTACCCCAAGCCCCTCCAGCCCAAATCAGTTGGCATGGGCCAGCCACAGGTTTTTAATTGCAGTGTAGACAATATCCTTAGATATACTCTTGGACATTAATTCTAATCTTCACAGCTAGCCAATTGAAGCAGATTCCAAATACACTAAGACAAAAAATGCATAGATGCTATGGGCCGTTCTTCATGACAGTGTGGCCTGCTGTATGTGGTGTCCTGGAAACTGAACACTACAAGCTAGTGATGTGAGATGATGATGTAGGGAGGAGGGAGTTAGGTTTATTAGAAACTGAGGAACTTTTTGGGAAAAGAGAAGCCTACACAGGCAGGATGAGCTCCACCTAAACCAAAACAGAACCAGACTGCTGGCATGCAGGGCCGGCTTTAGGAAGTGCGGGGCCCGATTCGAACAGTTTCGACGGGCCCCGGTAGGGATGACTAAAAAAAAACACGTAAAAAAAAAACACATGAGGCTTGTACTCACTGGGCCGCGCTCCTAGTCTTTGGCAGCGGGTCCTTCACTCACTCCTGGTCTTTGGCGGCACTGAAGGACTTGCCGCCAAAGTGCCGCCAAAGACCCGGAGCGAGTGAAGGACCCGCCGCCAAAGACCTGGAGCGCCGCCGGGTGAGTAAAAATTAAAAAGGCGCCTCTAGCCAGGGAAGGGATTCTCTACCACTTGCCCCCCACTCTGGGTGGCCCTGCCACTGGGTGCGGGGCCCTCTTAGGCACGGGGCCCGATTTGAGGGAATTGGTGGAATTGGCCTAAAGCCGGCCCTGCTGGCATGTAAAATGAAAAAGCTAGCATCATGGAAACCTGGAAGAATGAATCAATGGGACATAATACCAGGATACAAAATATAAGAATGAGATTAGGTTGTGCTGGTGGGGAGTGGTACTATATTTGCAATACAAAATAGAGTCAAAGTACAAATCTTAAATGAATCAAACACTCCCATAGAATCTCTATGGATAGAAATTCTATTCCTGAACAATAAGAGTATAGCGGCAGTAATAGACTATCAACTACTTTACTAGGATGGTGATTGTGAAATGCTCAGGGAGCTTAAAGAGGCTCCAAAGGCAGAAAATGAAATAATAATGGGGGATTTAATCTATCCCTATGTTGACATCAATGCAATTTAAAATTGTTGCTCCAGTATTCTCTTGTTAGGAAACAATTGATATTCTCTTGGGCTCTGGTCCTGCAAAGACTTGCATGAGGGCTTTGAGCAAAGCACATGCATATGCTTTTGCAACATGAAAGCTTGGGTTTATCATATGCAGTTTCAAATAACTAATTTTTTTGTGGGTTTGTGACATTTAAATGCTAAACAATTGAAAACATGCACAGATAAGAGCAGTCTCTCCAAGCCTTAGCTTTTGTTGTTAACACTACCTTGAAAAGAATGAGGATATAAATGTCATACTTAGCTTCCAAACAAGTAGATTTAATTCAAGTTAATTTGAACTAGTTTTCTGTGGGTGAAAGCTTAGAGTTTGGGGACTTAATGCCTGCCTCCACAAAAAGGGTCAACATGGTTTGAGCATAACTGTCCCTCTGTATCAATGAGAGATTTTTGTGGACTGTATTCTTCCTGTCAATGTATATTTTCTGTCTGCTCTACAGCAATGTTTCTGGAATGCTTCCCACTCTTTTTTCCCTCTGTTATGTCTCTGTGCTGTCAGTAATAATTGATTCAGATTTCACATATGTAGTTAAGTCATCTTAGAGATACAAATGGTGCTTGGATTATGCCCAGTGGATTTTAATGACTATGAGAACCCTTCAGATTTGAAATGGTAGAAAAAAGTGACAAGTCTGGAAGGCCACAGAGGGCAGTAATGAGAAGGCTGATTTTGGCAGCCAACTATTGGCCACACCTTGGAATGTAACAGCCAATTAACAGGCCCCATTTCTGATGGCTGGAGTACATATGCACAGGTTCTGCATACAGCTATAGCAGAGATGTGAATTGGGACTCTCAGTCACAGGGAAGTCCAGAGCATTGGACTAGAAATCAAGACCAGGATTCTATCCCCAGCTTTCACATTGATTAGCAATTTGGCATCGTCAACTTTTCAAAAAGCAGTGTAGGATGGCAGATCAGTATTGTCAAGGGCTTGGAAGTGTACAAATGCAAAGTTTCATTTTAAGGGAGGATGCTAAAAGGGAGCCTTTGCCTTAAACATTAGTCGAAGTTGTGCTAAGCTTGTTGTAGCTGCAAGTCCCTCTCTTTCTAGGGTTGCATAATGTTAGTCATGGTTTTGTGAACCTGTACACATGGGATCTAAGTTGCCAAACTTGAAGTGTTGAAGCAACAGAGGGGGAAACTGGACTCTGATACAGAATCACTAGAGCTGTGAAATTGCTCCACCTTTCAAGGTTGACTATATTAAGGAATGACTCACTATAGATTGAAACAAGCTCTTCTTTCCTCTCCCCCCCCCCCCATGGAGAACAAAGCATTTCTAAGAACTTCTTAGAAGCTAGCAAAATTTGCAGATGTCAGAGATTGGGACACGGCAGTTATGTCTAGTGACTGGAGAAGGAGCTGTGAATCAGAGCTGAGGGTTAGAACCACAATCAGAAGTCAGGAATCAGAGCCAGAACTGGGTTACCTGGAGAGGGGCTGAAGCAGGCACAACTGCAGGGCTAGAATAAGACAGTAGGGGGACAGGAGCAAGGCTGGGAACAAGCAGGTGCTACTGCAACCATGGGAAAATGCTTCAACTACCACAGCTGCTGGGCTTAAGAGCTGGTATGCTGACTCTTCCCACCAATCATGTGGTGTAGCCAATCAGGCAGCCTCCTATAAGTCATAAGGTTGCTCATTAGATTGCCACTTGCTCTGCTGCAGGCCCTGATTCATGACACCAGGGTTTCCCAACTTTTGTGGCACTTAGTGCAGAGGTTATTCCCAGTCAGGGTGGTGTATAACTTCAGATGGGTAACACCATGTGGGCAATTTCCTTGCACCTGTAACTTGATTAAAATTTAAATTCCCCTTGCTGTAGAGCTGGAACTCCTTGTTCTGAGCTGGAAGATGGGATATTCCAACTGTCCTCTAAGCATCCCTCAACTGCAAGAGTTTGCAATTAATGCCTGTGGACTGCACATAAGATAGGGATGAAGGTGTGCCTAGTTTTTATGTATGGCTGTGCCTTAGTGAAAAAGCATGTGGCCTTCTCATCACTTTGCTCTGGATTAAGTGATGGTTCCACTACAAGCATAACTTAAGTAGCCTAATTCATTGCTGCTGTATTTATAAATGCTCCAGAACAGGGGTACAAGATAGAAAGGGAACTAAACAACATTTATTTTTGTTGAGGTGAAGTCTCTATCATTAGATCTTCTTCAGAATTAAGGGGCCACATGTAATTCAAGGGGAAGAGAGCAACAACTTGACCAAAGAAAAGAATTGTAACAGAACTGATAACTGCAGAACGTGACCTAACACTAACCCTAATGCTTTTGTACTGAAGTGTTTCTAGATAAACTTTAGTGAACTGGTTTTAATAAGATTGAGGAACACCCATATTGAAGGTTACAAAACAGGAGAAGGTATGCTACATAATTTTATTTCATTAAGAAATTCAGTCTTGTCTCAATCTTATTGTTCTTATACAATGCCATGTATATAAACCCACACGCAATCTATTTTTTTTAAATTGACATAAAGCACAACACACTACCAGAACTCGGCTGCAGTTCTGTGTGATTAGGAAATCCTACAGGTCTTTCCTCCTCTGGGGATTGGAGGAAAGCCTAGGAGGGCTCTATGGGACAAGTACTACCTTTCCCCTATGGGATCTTAAAGATTTTCTGCAGTACTCCTAGGTCACACAGTATCACTTTATTATAAAGGGTCAGAAAACATAGTGATACCTGAGTAGCCGTTCTGATACCTCAAAGTGCTGTATTCCTCATTAACACCATGCTAAGTACTAATGGATGAGTTGCATGGTTGATATCACATGACACTAGCTCGCAACCTCAAACTTCCTGTTTCTGTGTTGGAACAGAACTTCCAATTAAAGCTACTGATGGCAAGGCAACTGATAAATCAGGGAAGCAAGGGCGTAAATGCTTGTTTCTCCTGTATTTGACTGGGTGCATTTTTCTTTTGTCAGGCATGACAAATTTAATCACTAGTGGCTCATAAAAGGAATGTGTTTTTAATGTGATGGGTGTCTAAATAGCCTATTACACATCCAACAATCACAATATTGTACCTCTGTTGCATTGACTTTTCCATCACATATTCTGCCAAATATAATTTTATAAAATAAAGGTAGACTGAGTTTTAATTGTTGTGGTTGGTACGTTTTGCCATATAAGGAAAAGTTATATGGGGGGGGGGAGGGATAGCTCAGGGGTTTGAGCATTGGCCTGCTAAACCCAGAGTTGTGAGTTCAATCCTTGAGGGGGCCACTTAGGGATCTGGGGCAAAATCAGTACTTGGTCCTGCTAGTGAAGGAAGGGGGCTGGACTCAATGATCTTTCAAGGTCCCTTCCAGTTCTAGGAGACAGGATGTCTCCATTAATTTTATTTTTTTAATAAACCTGAAGACATGGGAGCCTGTGTTCAGGGACCTGTGAGAATAATAAATGAGTTGCACATATCTAATCAATTTTGTGTTTAGCATTTTGTAAAATAATACATTGCTATAACTATATGTTCAAGCGCCTTTACCTCATAGCGATGTTCAGCCAACACAAACATTATCCTTTAAAATGTCGTCAACATCACGGGAAATGTTTTGGCAGAGTGATAATTTAAAAAGACGGTGTTTTGGCATAAATTTAGTTTTGCCCACACTAGCCAGAATTTAAACTGTTAGTCAATAAATGATGCGCTTTTAGGCAATTACTACTCAGGCGGACCTCCCTGCATGTCTTCACTTGCATGATAATGGCTTATACAATGTTGAAAGAATAAGCTATCTCATATTTAACTGAGATAAAAAGTCACTATATAGACCATAGACCACTGAGATACAAACACTGCCTGCTGCAAACTGTAGGAATGTACCACGTGATCTCTCTCTACTTTTGCAATTTGAAGCATTGGTCAAAAGTTAGTGCTGTAAATAGCTAACTTAGGTCTTGTCTACACTACAAAGCTTTCTCAGCAAAAGTTATGCTGCTTTAATAAAAACTGCTGTTGCATGCCCACACTATGCTCCTTGTGGCAGAGTACATCCATACTGGCAGCTCTTGCATCGACACAGAGCAGTGCCCCGTGGTAGCTATCCCACTGTGCAACTGGCCGCAGGGTGCTTTGGGAAGGGTTTGCAATGCCTCATGGGGAAGGTACAGCATGATGCTGGTTTATCAATCCCATCATTCCATGGCCATCTTAGTTATCGTCAGCGGCTCTTCAACTGAAATGGGGGAGGGGGAAGGAGAGAAGTGGGGGTAGAGACAGCAGGCTGACCAACCTATCCTGAGGCAGGGAGAGGGGTACACTCTCCCCGTTAGCCCCCAGCTCTGATCTGCACAGCAGTCTCCCCACTCCACCCCCAGAAGCAGCCCGCTCTGCCTGCGGCTCTGAGATTCCCTCGGAGTTCTGCTACAGCCTCCTCAGCTGCCAGGAGCAGCATCCCAAGCAGCTTATTTGTGCCGAGGAATGTCAAAGCAGCACAGCAATCTCTCCTCCCCACACCGCTCCCTGCAGCAGCAGTCTGCCTGCCCCTGTGTGCCTAGTGCAGGGCAGAACAGGAGCATTGCAGTTAATGATTTGCTCTTTGTTCCCAGAACAGAGCAGCACCTCAGCTGTCAGATACTTCCCCAAGCTATGAGAGGGGAGTGGCGCATGCAGGGCAACCATGGTCCTGCCCCACCACCCAAGGACCTTTCCCCGCCGGAGCCCCCTCTTCCCATGGCTGCCAGGCCCCTGAGCACAGGTAGGGCTGGCGGTGCATGGCCTCCCCCCTATTGCCCCCAAGAGCAGGGTGGGCAGCATGTGACCCCCTCCCCCCATGGCCTCCAAGCACAGGGGGGCGGGCGGCACGTGACCCCTCAGCCCCCAACCCCAGTGTCCCCACCCTCTCCAAATCCCAGACGCCCTAGCCCCAGCTCCAGCCCCCTTCCCTGAAGAGAAATAGCCTGCCTGGGCTGGGGCCAAGGGGGAAGGGCAAGCAGGAAGAGGCTTTGGGGAGGAGCAAGGGCAGGGCCATGCTAAGCTGTTTGGGGAGGCTGGGGAAGGCTGTGCCTATGTGATGCTCTGCCCATGAGGGCAGCAGAGATCAAAACAGTGAGCAGAGCAGTCACAGCAGGCATTGTGGATTACTGGGAGAAGCCAGTTATGTTGACATAAACAGCAGCGTCTACACTGATACTTTGTTGCTTTAACTTTGCCATAAAATGTTTTATGCCTCTCATCGGTGGTTTTATTTTGTCAGCAGAAGAGCAGAGTTTTGCTGCCAAATGTAGCTTTGTAGTGTGTACGCCATTCACTGTTTTGCTGGCAAAAGGTAACTTTTGCTGACAAAACTTTGTAGTATAGACAAGGCTTTAGTATGTTCCCACATAGCATGCCGATAAATGAAATTGCATTTGTTTTATATAGGTAGAAACTGCAGAGTCAATTTAGCAGTGGGAGGTGCCTCCCCACTACCCACTCACCGCAAGGCCTGGTCTACACCCAAATTTTGTACTAGTATAACTATTTCAGATTGGAATGTGTGGTGGTTTTTTTACAAACCAAAATAATTATACCGGTACAACCCTTCTAGTGTGAACTATTACACTAGTATACAGGTACCTTACACTGCTGTAGTTTATTCTCTTTCCCAACTAAAAGGGTTGTACAGTCTAATTATGCCAGAATAATTAAAGTGATGGAACTTCTGTTTGTAGGCAAGCTCTACAGATTATGGCAGTTCATAAACTCCACCTATTCTCGTTAAGATAGTGACCTAGAAGTTTGCAATAAATATATTGGTAATGTTATAATAATAAAATAACAAAATGCTAACACATTTGTACTCTGACAACAGTTCCATGTAATACTTGGTAATGTACTAAGACTTTTAGCCTAATTTTAAAAATTCATCATTCTAAGAATGGGTTGGAGTAGAGTATATATTTGAATGACTTGATCACTCTTAAACAGCTTTGGTCTAAAATAGGTTCGTGCTGGTGTGGATGCAGTGGGGTCATAAATATGTTAGATATGTAAACTTAAGTGTTATCCACTTTTCACCACCTACCGGATGGGCTACAAAGATTTGGATGGTTATTGCCCTCTGATATCTAAGACTCGCCTTGTTAATGCTATAGTGATTAGTGGAAATTCACCCACAAGGATTTTAAACCTTTTTCTTTGAGGGATGAATATCATTAGCTTTCTACATATAAAAATCAGGTAGTGAAGAGCTTTTGGACTAGGCAGTAATTTGGATTGTAAAGAAGATAAAGAACTTCTTAACTGTAGGTCACTGTTCCAAATCTGACTTGTGTCAGTATTGACAGAAAGTCTTAAGAAGAAGATGGCTGATTAGTACATCAAATGAACTGTCTCAGTCAATCTTTTCATTAACTTGTCCACAGTTCAGCTAGCATCCTTGTAAGCAGTCAAAGGGGTGTGGGGAGGAGGCAGGGAAAAACCACATCAAATAGGGTAGGGGCTAAGTTGACCATGGTTCTGTGATGGGGTCCCTGGGGTGCAACCTAGACGGTGGGACCTCTGAGCGCTCAGTCCCACCAACCTGGCTTATCCCTCCCTCACTGTGATGCTGCGTCAAGCCACAAACCTCTGACAGGTACTGCACTTACACAGACATCTGCAGGCAGGGACGTACCCAACTGAGTTACATGAATGATCTCCCAGCCTCTCATGAACCAGAGGCTTCAGCCAATTTCCCTCAGCTCCCCAGCCTTGCACCCAGAACTGTACCGTCTTTCACTGGTCAGAAGTCAGACCAGTGTAAGTTAAGTTCACCACTCCTTCAATGTGGAGAGAACAGACACAAGTCTTTGTAAACAGAGCTAAGATTTCCCAAGCACTTCAACCAGAACACAGTTTTAGATAAAATATAAAACAGATTTATTAACTACAGAAAGATAAATTTTAAGTACAAAAGCAGCCCATGGCTTTAAAAGTGAAGAGATGTAGAGAAATGGTAACAATGAAATCCAGTAAACCCTCTAGAACTTAAAACAAAATTGTTGTGTAAGATGTGGTCTGTATGGAACATATGATTGTGAGGAATAAAGGTCTTACTGATTTAGTTGCAGTTCCACCCTAGCTTAGTTTGGAGGCTATCCCAAACCCACACAATGTTGTGCTAAGATATGCAATTTTGTGAGGCTACAGAACTATAGAGCCATAATTGATCAAACATGTACACAACATAATTAAACATGCTAATTGTGTTTAATAACACTCTCATTGTTTGGCAGCAACTCCCTGTATGTTCCTTATAAAAAGCAGGGGGAATACTGCATATACAAAAACTAAATAAACCTTTCCTCAGTAAAGGATGACCACTACAGACTTGCCTGAGGTGTAGAAGTTTAAAAGTGTAAGATCCCTAGCCACAATGCTTCCCACAGGCCTGGATATCTTTCCCTAATATCCCTAGTCCAATCCTCACATACCGTATATACTCATTCATAAGCCAAATATTTCTGGTTAAAAAAAGTGATGCATCAAAGAGCAAGGGTCGGCTTATAAACGGGTCTACACCAAAATTTGATGACTTTAAACTCTGTGGAATCATTGAATTGAATATCTAACACATTGTCGTTTTGTTTACCTGGAGCGTCTTCAGGCATGGAGTCCCTCAGCTCCCTGTAGTTGCAGTTCGCCGTTCCCAGCCAATGGGAACTGTGGGAAGTGGCGCACCGGTGTTGGTGAAAAAACAGTTTTAATTAAAACCACTGGCCATGAAAAAATCCATTTTACGGTGGTTTTATCATGTTTGGCAAATGGATCAAAGCTCCCTCCTGTTTTTTTAAAAGAAAAACAAGAAATTTCCTGCTGGTGCCATCATACGTGAACACGAAAAGGAATAGATGGCTGAAAGTGGGACTATTGAATGCCTGGAAAAAGTGTGGATTAAGAGATCGGGAGCACTTTTCAAGAAACCTGCTGTGCTCATTTGGGACATGTTCAGGGCACATAAGACGGATGAGGTGAAAAATGTGCCCAAAAATATGAAAACTACTTCGGCTGTAATACCTGGAGGCTTAACTTCATTTCTACAACCACTTGATATCTGCCCAAAAAAACCCTTTGAAGACAGGCTACGCAAAATGTAGGCTGAATGGATGTGCTCAGGCATGGCGAAGTTGACAAAAGGAGGGAATCTTATGACACCCGAAATCAATCTGGTTGTCCAGTGGATCAAGGATGTGTGGGTGTCCATTCCCTCGGAAATGGTAGAAAAATCATTTAGGAAATGCTGTATCAGCAATGCACTCGACGGGTCAAAACATGATGCCATATTTGATGATGACACAACAGAGGCTGATGATAAGGAATCTGACTCTGAAGACAACACTGCTGACATCTACGATGACAGTGCAGGTGCAGCTGTGAATTAAGCCGAATCTAATGAACCATTTGGTGAATCAGAGACTCCTTCAGACTTTGAAGGATTTTAAGACTTTTAAAAGTCTCATTTTGTTCTAAGTTACTTGTTTTAAATATACATTTACTGATTTTAAATTGACTGTAATTTTGAAGGTGAATACATATTTGTTCAGTTATCTTAACAGATTTTTGTTAGATTATATTAAAATAATTCTAGCAAAACTTGAGTTTTTTTGTGATGCCAGCTTTTAAAATATAGCCGGGGTCGGCAAACTTTGGCTTCCAGCCCATCAGGGTAAGCCGCTGGTGGGTCAGGAGTTTTGTTGACTTGGAGCGTCTGCAAGTAAACAAAACTCCCGACCCGCCAACAGCTTATCCTGACGGGCCGGGAGCCAAAGTTTGCCAACCCCTGAAATATAGGGTTGGCTGGCGAAAGGGTCAAACAGTCTTTGCGTTTACCCAACCAGCTTGGGGGGGGGGGGCGGGGGGGCTTATAAATGAACAGGCTAATGAACAAGTATATACGGTACTTGTTGCTTCTCCTGGCCTTAATGAGAGCTACACTAAAGTTCCATAGTCCGTTCAAGTCCTCCTCAGGCACTTATCTAGTCTTCTATCCTTACTCTCCAGTGTGACTGTGTGTGGGGGGGGTATAAAACCCCACAGGAGGCAACATGGGCTTAATCAATTATTGTGGATTCAACCAACTCTGCCCCCCCCACACCTGTGAGATATCAAACTTGGAGGGAGGAGATTAAAAGGGGGAGAACAGATCAGTTGAGGACACAGCAGAGCAGATTTCTAGTCTTCAATGTGTAGAGAAGGGCTTGCTGAAGGCAGAAAATTCTCTACCAATGGCTGCCAGACAGCCCCTTTCCTGAGGTAAGGGAGGGCCCAAAACTGAACTACTATTGTGGGACTATAACAGACTGGCCTATGATCCTGATTGGGGCCCACAGACTACCAGGAAACATTCCTTCCATGACCCTGTGAGAGTTAATTTGTATTTGTTTCCTTTTGTTCATTGATAACTCTGGAAGGGGTGACTATCTCAGACCCAGCAGGCTGTCTGGACCAGGACCTGGGTAAGTGCAAAGGCCCCATTCCAACCCTAGGCGATGCCTTAGGAGATCAATACAGTGACCCCAGGTAGGTGTTGGCAAGCTCCAGATTCTCTAGAGAGTTCCTAGTACTGCTTGCAAGTCCTGTGTTTGCTAGTTCATGCTCTCTCTGCCTGATGTAGTGCCACCACTTTCCCTAACTTCTGTGTTCATGTGTTAAGTATGCAAATTATAGAAATACACATACCTTATGCAATTGAGTGAACGTAATACTTCCAGAAGGGGGAGGGACTTAAGACCATTAGCTTGAAACAAGCATAGTGTGCACACATGCTCCTAAAGCACTACAATATAGTTCACATAGATTGCAACTAAATGTGTAAAATATACACAGTCTTGTTTTGACCTATTCTTGGCATAAGAGACTTCTATTGTCATGGCTTGCTTCCATTGTTTTGCCTTTTTTTTCATGTGAACACAGGTCTCCCTAGATTTGTTGATGTAATTTTGTCTGACACCTGTGATAACATTTTCTGTGGGCTGGCATTGGTATTATTTTGTCATGTTACCATGTGTATGGGAGTAGACAGTTCTGTTATGTCTTGAACTACAGAAATATCACTTGTTCTCAGCACCTGTGAATTTATTTTTTCTATTGCTGTGTGCATTCTTGTTATAAGTCCTTTCAGTTAAAATATGAGAACGCTTATCTGCTCTAGCCTCAGTAAATAAGACCCAGATCTCTTGGTGTCTTTTGTTGGGCAATATTGTGGTGGATGCATAATATGCCTTAAACATTTTGAAATGTAAATAGCTGAGCCTTATTGTGCACTGATACCCAACAGCTTATGTTATAATATTAGTAACACCTTTCCTTCATGCACTTTATTCTACTGTAGTATGCCCATTATCATTGTTTCCCACTAATTACCTAGGTCTTAAACATAAATGGAAAAACATTGGTAAATGTGCACTGCTTCAGTTTGACTTATTTGTGTAATTGTTTAAATGTATGTACATGAAAGAAAACTAAATCCCACCCTGGAAACAAATGAAGCAGTGCACAAAGAGTATCTGTACAATCTAAGAGCAATCTAACATCCTTATTATTGTCATGGTCTCACCTTAAATAGTCCCCCCCCCCGCCCCACCCTCATCAGTTTTGCATTGCTAGTAGTTGGAGGGGGGGATCCAGCCCCTTCAAAACTCTTTACGCACACTTCTGTACACCAAGTAAACACCGGTAAATGAGATAAGGTACTAACACTTCACTTGAGTGAACTTTCAAATAATTCCAAAATTTGCTGTAAAACGATCTTTACTGAGACTCAAACAAGAAGAAATTTTGTTTAAAATGTACTAACCTGGATAAGAGAACTGGTCATCTGAAGCTCAGATATGTTTTCCGAGCCATTCTGCCCCCATAGCAACATTGTTTAATGGAGTAATGTTTAGGCATAGCATTCACTTGCTTCTGACCCTACTGTTCCACAATGCTTTCCTCTACACTGATGAAAAATGTGTAATTAGAACTGTTTTATAGTTTCATATAGGCTCCTACTCCCAGATATAACGACTTGTTCAGGGATTATTCCTGCAACAATGAGGAATGATACTGAAGTTTCCTTCAGAGGTGAAAGTTCTAACCTAATTAATTGCATTCAATGTCACTTCTGCTCATCTCTGTTTGCCTTAACAGAGGCTATCAGCATTTCAAGATAACTGTCATAAAGATTTTGTAGACCATTTGGACAAAATAGTTTGAGTTGCTACCCAGATTATTGTTTAAGATTCCTTGTGGTCCTTGATTTTAATAGCTGTTACATTCAGTTAATAGTTCTTCCATCTAGATCACAATTGGCAAAATGTGAAGATGAGTCAGATGGCAAAGTATTAAAAGCCTGGCCTGACAGGCTTTCAGGAAGACCGATTTAAAGAATCCTAGCTGCATATGTTGCGAACTGGCTTTCAGGCAGGAAGAAGTTACTTTGGTACACCATTCGTCACTCAGTTCCAGACCACAATTAATAACATTTTTAAGTTGGTAATGTTTTCCCCACTAGAGATATATGACCTAGCAGATAGGTGACTATCCCACCTGAGTGGGACTTTGCAGACATGGGGTCTATTTCCAGCTCTGCTCCGGCCTGCTGGGTGACCTTGAGCAAGTCATTTCTTCTCACTGACCTCAGTTTGCCCCTCAGTGAAATGGGGATAATGATACGGCCCTCCTTTTTAACATGCTTTCAGAGCCACTCATGAAAAAGGCCATATAAACTCTATATTTATCATTTTCAATTGGGGCCATTCACCCAGTACCTTTCATTTGAGCTTTTAAAAACACTTCACTACTGCATTAGTTGAAGTCCCATTCAGGAACTGGGCCCCCTTTTGTTAGGCACTGTTAACACACAACAAAGTTTTTTGTCCTAAAGACTCTACAGTGAGCTACAGAGACTTCCCAGTTGAATTCCCCATACGGGCCACCACTTCTAGTGCCAAGCACCTCAGACTTCACTGGTGGGGATGAAACCTGAGACCTCTTGAGCTAAATTCATGATCCTCTACTGCCTGAGCTAATACACTTCTCTCTCAGCCAAGGCTCATCAATCTCTAGGTGGCCTGGCCACCACAAGGGGGGGACAGAGTGCCACTCCAAGCAGGCAGAAGCTACACTTTGGTATTGTCCCCTTTCCATACAAGAGGAAACTAAAATATAAAAGTGAAGACCTAAAGAGTTATACAAAGGGGCCCAGAATTAAAACCCAGTTCCTTAAACTAATGACTATAACAAAATTCAACTAAAGGCAGGTGTCAGTTTTGGGCTCCATCTATGGTATGTTCAAGGAATGGTCCCTTAGATTTCAGGCCTCTTGCTATCAACTCTCACTTGGCAGGGACCCATGTCTCTCCTCTCCCTCCCCCCGACCAGGGATTTAAATTGCAGGCCCTTGCATTTCACTTTGATTATCCAAGCAGGTATGACCCCGGCACTGATTTTAGTTCCTTGAGGGAACTCTAACTCTCCTCAACCAGCCAGCAACATGATCCCTGGCTCACAGAAATACAGACTATTTACAAAGTTTGATAAATAGTCTCAAACATATGCCTGTGTTCATCATACTGGTGTCAGTAGGCACTTAAACCAATGGGCTGAGATTTTCAAAGCTGACCACGATTTAGCCACATATGTCCAATTGAAGTTAATAGTGACTGAGTGGCTAAAACTCTTGGTTACACCAGAAAAAAATCAGCTGATACACTAATTTCCCCCTCAGTATCCTGAAGTAAGGTGCTCACAGAATTGAGGGTGAGGTGGGTTGGCACAAAGACACATTGGCCCAGTGGGAGTGAGCTTACATGGATTTGAAAATCAAATTAGCAGGGGAGAACCACTCATCTCAATGTTCAGTTAATTTGTTTGAGTACATGTCCATTACTAGGTTTGATCACTAAAATTGAGAACCTAGTGAACATATAAAGACAAGCAAACAACAAAGAATGAACCCATCTCTGGAAATGAGACTTGCTTGAGAGATGTGCTAGAGTACCATGTGTATGCACAGTGTCTGTTCCACCTTCCTTGCATGGAAATTATGCCAACATTGTGACATGACAAACTGAGCCCACAACAACATAGTCATGTTAACAACTGGCCTCCAGGGCCTATGGGTTGTAATTGTAAAAGGTGACACGTTCTGTCTTGTTACCTAGAGCATGCTTAAGAGAAAAGGCCAATGTCTTAATACCAACCACACTGTCTAGAAACCTTAAAGTCTGTGTTTAGCCTAAAGCATCACTTTGAAATTATTTATTTTGGACATTTTTTAGGAGTGACATTATTGGCTGAAAACCAGAAACATATCAGTGTCTGCTGTACAAAATAGACTAAAATAATAAGTTAGGATAGTGGCTAGCAAAGGAGGTCTGGATAACAGAACATGTAGAACTAGGAGACATGTTTCTTGGCTGTGACACTTGACCAAATAACACTTTTTTTGCTTTTTTTAAACAAAGCACCTGAGGTGTAAGAATGTCAACCGATGCCTTTCACAGCTAAGTTTTTCTAAGATAATGAAACATTAGAAAGGGCTATTTATTATTAAAAAATTGACCTCTATTCAATGAGTTAAGCAAAATAAGTATGGCAGGGCAAAGACCAAGTATTATTCATGAATGTTTCCCATTGAAAAAGCTGTGTCAAAAAAAGCAAATGCAGCTTACCAAAGGGGGAAAAACAGACATGGTCAAAAATGAAGAACTTGTCATTCTGCAAACAGAATACAATACTTGGTCTACTAACTGGATAAACCTAACACTCAGTTGTGTAGGTCCTTAAAAATGATACCCTTAATTGTCTCTTCAGCACCTAGGCTTTGTCCTGGGCATACACAAATACCAAAAGTTTTTTAAGTGGTTTAATTAGTTGCAGCTTCATTTAACTCATCTGGGAAATTTCTGGTAATAACTTGTACCATGCCAGTTATTTCTTCCTCACTCATTTCAACTGTCTCATTACCCCAAGTTCTCCACTGGGACCCCACTGCCCTCCTCTTGTACAAGGATTAGGATGCTGTGGAATGGGGCTTGCCTCTTCACTGTACCAGACATTAAGAGCCCTTTCCCCAGCTTTTTTAGGGGATGCATTCTCCTGAGGCCACTTCTGGTTAATCGGTGAACTAGATCCCCTGTGGAATAAGTACCCTCTAAGCTGTGAGAACTTGAACCGTACCACCTGACCTACCCAAGCTCTGGGGAAGGCAAAAAACCCAACTGGCAGTGAGGGAAAAATTCCTTCCCAGTCCCCCACAAAAAAGTGATTAGTGCAATGCCCTAGCTGACCACAAAAACCTTGGTTCCACTCTTCTCCCATAGATGGGAGTAGGTGATCCAGGCATAAGAGAGGATGCCATCCAGCAGGGCAGGGCATATGTATATCCTCCCTTAGTGAACAGGGGGCAAATGCTTCACCTGCATCCCCCCAGCTCAGTCATTTCCCCTCTTTCAACCCAAAGGAGGGGGGGGGAGACTCTCTTCCTGCTTGACCAGGCAAAGCCCCTCTTCCTCCACCCATATACCTTTTGAGGTTGGAGGATTACAACTGGAAAACTTCAGCCAAACAAGTCCAAATGTGCTAAAATGGGACATGAGAGATGAATAGTTGGCTGGGCAAGAGTGCACATTTTCAAAAGACCACATTGAAAAGTGATACCCATGCTTTGACTGAAACCATTTTCCCTCCTTTTGGTACAATGAGCTGTGATTAAAACTTTTAAAGTAATATTGAGTGGGGATGGAAACCTTGATCAGAAACTTGAATTGATGAAGAGAGGTGTAGGTCTGGCTTGACATAAGTAACTTGCCTAATTTCTTAGTGGGCGTAAGTGGGAAGATAAATGGAAGGTTAAGTTGTAAAGAAGAGCTTGACAGTTTGCTGGAGTCAGGATGTGTGTGCTAGCTAAGATAAGCAGCAACATCTTGATGCTAGGGACTATGGACAAGATAAACCTGGAATGTGAACAACACATGGACAGAGCATGCTGTACAGGGATTTGATCCTGCAAAGTAACCAATCCAATCCAAAAATGTGTGGTGTAACGTACAGCAAATGCAATGTAGTGGGTGTGTGGGGGGCGGGTGTTAGATAAATAAAAGGAAGGGTTTTCTGTGTAACTTTGGATGTTTGGTAAGCCCCCTATGCTTCTGTCTGATCAACTTAGTGTAGCTTTGCTGTATGCCTTATAAAGGAACCTGAGTGGTGAAATCCAGAGTCGGAGCATTTTGGATCCCAGACAACTGGATCAAGTCTTCTTCCAGAACTGGTCAGGTGTTCTGGATAAGCCGAATGGAAAAGGTCTCAGGGAATCCCACCAAGGAAGAAAGGATCTCAGGCTTACATGACATTAGCCTCTTGTCATCATCTTCTGGGTTCAGCCTATGACCATTAACCTAGTAATGGAATCACTACTTGTTCTGTCCTTTTTGTTCTACATCTTTGGCTGCAAACATAGAGAAATGGGGCTAGGTGCTTTGGATGGGAAGTGAAAACAAGCCATTTGTGGTGATCTGACCCTGGGGCAGCTGCTTCCCCAGTTTTCTTGGTGTGTTTCTATCGTACAGCACGCACTCATGAGAGATGCTATACTCCAAACTGTAGAACCGTTGTGGCTGACAATGGGTGGGAGAGATGCGTGGCAAGACCTGTTTTGAGACTCTTGGCATGCACTTGTTGAGGGGAAATGAAGAGCAAAGTCAATGAAAACCAATCTGAACAAAGAATTGAAGTCAGTCCCCTATCAAGGAAAATAGCGTTTAACTGTTGGTTAACAGCTGACAGCGTGCAGGGAAGTAGAAAATCTGGCCATTTCCAGATGTTCAGCACCCACCGCCACAGGAGAAATTTAAATGAGATCCACTACTGATCAGCAGTGAGTTCCTGGAGAAGTTTTGGCCTCTCTTTCCTACAAAAAAAGTGCTTATTATCCAAATGGTCTCACTGCTAGCATACTGCACCTGTTCTAGGTTCTCCTTGTATTTCCCAGCACTCTAAAAATGTAATGAAGCCAGAAACATAATAGGAAATGCATTTGATGAACGGTAAGAAATAGAATATGAACTTAATTGAAAATCATCTTGGTAAAGGCCATACAACAGCTGTGTGCACTAAAAACAACTTGATATTGATTGTGCATATGTTATGAGTACTGTACATGCCATAATATTATGACTTGGCAAAATAGTCCTAATAAAGATTTCAACAAAGCCTCCCACCAACCTATATAAAATGAGATTTTTTTTTTATATGTTGGTATTAACAGATTTGACAATACATAGCACTTTGGGCTATTCATCTCCTGGTTTCTGTACTCTTCAGCTTCACAGAAAGAAGCTGAATTTAAAATACCCAGTGGACAATAAAAAGTCAGACGTAGTGGACTGCATTTCCCAACCCCATATATCCTTGGTAGTTTTAAAGCCAAAAATCTCAAATTTGGCCTTAAACTTGCACAGAAAATAAAGAATAACCTTTACTAGCATTAATTCCTTTTTCAGTCTTAATTGTGGGGATGTTATCATGGCAGAAGACAGATCATTTTCCACGCTCCATCTTGGAAAACTGAATCCATCTGTAGTTTGAGTACAGCTTTCCCTGATGTTTATAAGGAACAATATCAATCATGACGGAGTGAAAGAGGCACAAGGTCAGATAGAGGTCATTGTAAAAGAAAACCTATTTAAGTAGACTTTTTCTGCCCAACTGTATCAAAGGGCAATTAGTATCTTGCATATCAAGCTTATCAGAATGCCCCTTTAAATGCTGGTGTATAGAAAGTAAAATGTCCATTGAAGTACAACATGGTGTGGGTGTTTTTTTTTAAAACCTAAAAATCCTCACTCAGATACTTCATTGAATATATATAACCTATCCTTGAAGCCATAATAATAAAGTTTCTACTTCTACATCATAAAGGGAAGGCAGATGACATCTAGTTAAAGGCTGTTTGCACTTTGTGTATAAAGTATGTAACTGTTATTCAAGTAACAAAGTTTTATACTAAAGCAAGCAGGTAAAAGTTCAATAGCTTAGGGTCCCTGAGATAAAAACAAACAACTCCTCCCCCCCACCACCCACACTGAAATGCTAGACTAAGGGTAGGTCTACACTACCCGGTAGTTGGGCGGCAAGCAAATCGAACTTCTGGGTTCGACTTATCGTGTCTTGTCTGGACGAGATAAGACGAACCCGGAAGTGCTCGCCGTCGACTGCGATACTCCAGCTCGGCGAGAGGAGTACCGCGAAGTCGACGGGGGAGCCTGTCTGCCGCGTCTGGACCGAGGTAGGTTCGAACTAAGGTACTTGGAACTTCAGCTACGTTATTCACGTAGCTGAAGTTGCGTACCTTAGTTTGAATTGGGGGGGTTAGTGTAGACTTGCCCTTAGTTGTCATGGTTCATGATGAGGGTAAGTGAAGGTAGAGCACCACGGTAGAAGCTTGGCAACCTGAACAGGCATTACAAACTACACTGATATATTCAAGAACTAGTGTGCAGATTCATTTCCAAACTCTGTGGGCTAGAGAAGCCTGTGTGCAAGCCATCCTTAACAGACCCATGAAATGTCTCAAAGAATACCGATAGCATAGAAATGTTACATGCTGATGGGACAAGAGCGTCTATGGGTGCGTTTGTCCTCTGCCAAATTTGATTGACTACTTGACTTTTTCCTTCACTGCTGCCACTTTCTTTGCAAAGCTTCCAATTGTTCCTGTTAAAATTCTACATGGACATATGGTAACTATAAAATATTAACTGAATACCTGACCTTCCCCCTACGAAAGCTGTTTATACAACAGCCATTGTCTCCAGCCACTGATGAATATCTCATTCATTGGCCTTCTGTTCCTTGTTTACAGCATGCAGCATAGCTATTGAACACACCATTAAAAATACTCTTCTCTAACTATTCAGCCCTCCTATTTTCAGGCAGAATGTGAAGTTTCATGTAAGGAGAAATCCCAAATCTGTCTTCTGCAAGGTGTCATGAATTAGCTCTGCAATTGCAAGATGTCATGCCCAGTGACAGTAGGCAAAAAGGAAGAATATACAATCGCTGTAGTGGTGCAATAAAGCATGGTCAAATAAGATGACCACACCTACTTACAAGATGGGGGACTCTATCCTGGGAAGCATTGACCCCCCCAATTCCTTTTCAGAGTCATGAAACATTAATTCCCTATGTGAAACTGGCCAAAAGGGCTAATGTGATCCTTAACAGTATAACCAGGGGAATCTCTAATAAGAGCTGTCATAACTATAAAGGGAAGGGTAACAGCTGTCCTGTGTACAGTACTATAAAATCCCTCCTGGCCAGAGACTCCAAAATCCTTTTCCCTGTAAAGGGTTAAGAAGCTCAGGTAACCTGGCTGGCATCTGACCAAAGGACCAATAAGGGGACAAGATACTTTCAAATCTTGGGGGGCGGGAAGGCTTTTGTTTGTGGTTTTTTTTGGGGGGAGGGCATTCGCTCTTGGGACTGAGAGGGACCAGACATCAATCCAGGTTCTCCACATCTTTCTAAACAAGTCTCTCCTATTTCAAACTTGTAAGTAAATAGCCAGGCAAGGCGTGTTAGTTTTCCTTTGTTTTCTCAACTTGTAAATGTACCTTTTACTAGAGTGTTTATCTTTGTTTGCTGTACTTTGAACCTAAGACTAGAGGGGAGTCCTCTGAGCTCTTTAAGTTTGATTACCCTGTAAGTTTAATTTCCATACTGATTTTACAGAGATGATTTTTACCTTTTTCTTTAATTAAAAGCCTTCTTTTTAAGAACCGGATTGATTTTTCCTTGTTTTAGATCCAAGGGGGTTGGATCTGTATTCACCAGGAGTTGGTGGGAGGAAGGGGGGGAATGGTTAATTTCTCCTTGTTTTAGATCCCAGGGGGTTGGATCTGTATTCACCAGGAGTTGGTGGGAGGAAGGAGGGGAATGGTTAATTTCTCCTTGTTTTAGATCCAAGGGGGTTGGATCTGTATTCACCAGGAGTTGGTGGGAGGAAGGAGGGGAATGGTTAATTTCTCCTTGTTTTAAGATCCAAGGGGTTTGCATCTGTATTCACCACGGAATTGGTGAAGGTTTCTCAAGGTTTCCCAGGGAGGGAATCCATTGGGAATGGTGGCAGCGGGACCAGAGCTAAGCTGGTAGTTAAGCTTAGAAGTTTTCATGCAGGCCCCTAAATTTGTACCCTAAAGTTCAAAGTGGGGATACAGCCTTGACAAGAGCAATGAGGTTTTTACCTCCGTATTTGGCACTAGTGCTACCACTGCTGGCATACTGCATCCAGTTCTTGTGTCAACAATTCAAGAAGGATGTTGATTAAACTGGAGAGGGTTCAAAGAAGAGCCATGAGAATGATAAAAGGATTAGAAAAGATATCTTAGGCTCAAGTAGCTCAATCTTTTTAGTTGAGTTGATCATAGTCTACACCTCTACCTGGGGAACAAATATTAATAATGAGCTCTTCAGTCCAGCAGAGAAAGGCATAACACAATCCAGTAGCTGGAAGCTGAAGCTAGGATTCAGACTGGAAATAGGGCATTAAATGTTTATGTGAGAGTAAGTGACCATTGGGACAGTTTATAACGGGTCACGGTGGATTCTCCATCACTGACAATTTTTAAATCAAGATTGGATGTTTTTCTAAAAGATCTGCTCTAGGAATTACTTGGAGGAAATTTTATGGCCTGCATTACACAGAGGGTCAGACTAGATGATCAAAGTGGTCCCTTCTGGCCTTGGAGTCCATGAATATTTATAAAGTGTGCATAATATAATTCACCATTTTTAATATGGTTCCATTATGTAGGACAAATGTAATACTTGGAACTTGTCCCAGCTTTCGAAAGCTGGGACCCTTGTACATAGGCTACTATATTTTACTTCAGTTTGGATAAAAGGTAAATGGAGGCACAAAGGTTCAGTGACAGGCCAATGGAGGCTGCTGGAAGCAGCGTGGACTGAGGGACATACTGGCCGCCGCTTCCAGCAGCCCCCATTGGCTCTGAGCATAAGTCTGCAGCCAGTGGGAGCTGCGATCAGCTGGACTTGCAGACGGGGCAGGTAAACAAACCGGCCCGGCCTGCCAGGGGCTTTCCCTACACAAGCGGCGACCTGTTTGAGAAACCTGGTCTTAAACTAGAAGAATCATTTATCTGTAATTTCCAGCCTAGTAGGCTTGCATTCTGAATAGTCTCTTAAATTTTCTTTTTTAGCTACATAAAGATTAGTGCAGTTGCTGCACTTTAAACCTGTTACTCGAACCTCACATTAGCATTTGTCTTCTATTTCCCTTCTGCCTCACTTCTCTTAAACTAGCTCTTTTGTGGGAAAGTGGAAATGACAAAACACAACATTATTCAGAACTGACCAAAATCTTTTAACAAGACTGTGAGATAGAGGTGCAAATGGTCTTTTAATCTATGATGTTATGATTGGTGTTACTTTTTTGCAGAGTATGTTTTAGTTGCATCCAGTTCAAACTATAAACCCAGGGTCAAACCATTTTCAGCTAACAGTCAAAGCACATTTCTCTTGTATTTTATCACTTTCAACCTTTTTCTACCAGTGTAATGTGTGTCCATTGGAAGCATGTGTTTATAAACTGGATTGGCAGTAAGGGTATGGAAAGAGCACAACAGCCATAGTCCCAGTCATCCCAGGAAACTAGGGTTTCCAGTTCAACAAGTGTTACAAGACACTCTTAAGAGAATGTGACACAGTGAGGCCAAACCTGTGCCCCTTCCTGAAGAGTCCTTTGGATAACTCACTGTAGAAAGCAACACATGCTTCATTTTAAAAGGTATCAGCTGCCAGTGCAACAGGCATTGCCAAGAAGGGCTGGTCAGAACCTGGAATTCCATTCAAAAGATGTTTTTTCCATGTTGGTATGAAAACTGGCAACTTCAAACTTTCCCTCTGAACAGGTGAGTCCAAAAGTTTGGTTTCAAAAATCAAAATGACATTCCATGATGACTGATTCTAAATGAAATTGTCAAAGGCTGCTCATAGCTCGGGCTGCCCTCCTGGCGGGTTACTGAGAAGCCCTGGCTTGAACAGGTGCACGTGGGATTTCCAGGGTCCCAGCTCTGTGGCAGCCCATGATGGGAGAAGCAGGCAAAAAGATTTGGTGAAAACCACACATTCCCGTGAAAGTTGGAGATCACTATCACTAGAATGTTCTGATACAAAAACTTTCCAGTGGAACATTTCCAACCAACTCTATTCCAGCAGCAGGATTAGTAATGAACTTGTGTGTCTGTACATGTTGTATCTTTGAGAGCTAGGGACTGTATTATAGGCTGAGGGAGGATTATCCTCCAGGAACTCAATCAATGGTAGATAACTACTGCAAACCCTGGGACAGGCAAACAACTGCAGAGAAGTACCACCCCCTGAGGTGAACTGGTTCGAAGTGGGTACAGGCAACCCAGGGAACAAAGAAAGAGCTTGTGGTAAAATAATCAACCTGAATTGGTTGAGAGTTCCCTCATCTTGAGCCAAACCTGCCATGAGATTGTAACCAAGAGGGCAAAAATCATGCTGGAAGGGTCTGAAGGACCCTTCTAGAATCTCCACGTGAAAGATGGGTGACAGCTGGTAACCTAGTGTGTGTGTGAGCTGCTGATTGCTTTGACATGTTTTCTCTGTAATGCTTATTTTTAAAATAAATGAACTGTGCTTTGTGAAAGCTGGCTGGTCACTGGTAACCATTGTCATAGCCCCGGAAGAGAGCAGAGCAGAAGGCACTGGATTAACGTCAGACTGCTAGGATTAGCACAATGAATTGCAGGAGAACTTCAACCCTAAATTCCTGGTCTGGAGGGAGAGGGACACAAGTCCCTGCCAATAGAGAGGTGACACCTCAAACTTAAAGGGGCACCCTGGAGCAGATCATGGAGGAGGTAGAGATGCAGTTAACCCCAGAACTGTGATAGTTCTTAATAGAGGTATCTGCAATGTTTTGATAAAAGATTTTGTGCGATAATGCCAATTTGTCAAAAATGAAAACATCTGAGGGCATAGATAAGTTTTGATTGAGTCAAGAAATTAAATATTTTGGGGAAGAAAGAATTGTGAAATTGTTAATACATTTCAATTTGACATTTTGTAAATGACAATTGTTTTCTAAACAGTTGTTTTGAATAGGAAAAACAACCAACACACCAAGCCTTTAAAATAAAAATCAAAACAGTCAGTTACAATTTACTTAAACCAATTATCTTTTTTGAGATTCTGGGTTCATGAAAGTTTTCACAACTTTGACTCTTCAGGCTGATTTGGGACGGGGAAACTTTTCACAATCTCACATTTTCACAGGACAGGTAAATGAGCGCCCATCCAGCTCTTGTTCTTATAACTTCAACAAAGAGTTAGTTCCTCAGAGGGGAAGGGGTACTGTTTTCATTTTACATCATTTTAATGATGAGAAGCCATTAACGTTATACTTCAGCATTTTAATAACTTGGGATATTAGTGTTTCAGAAGTACTCTGTCAAACCACCACCAACATGAAAGAAAGTATTCTGTGTCAGGGTAATACATGGCAATTAAGTTAATATTGTTAAAATTTAATGCTTGGGAAACAATCCATGACTTCCAATGGAGGAGCTACTATGGTATGTCATCAGCACAGTGGTTTAAAGAACATAACACAACAGGACTTAAATTAGTACTAAGAAGCACAAATTCTTAGTGTCCCATGCTGAATTTGGCCACTTAGATATAGACTAAGACTTTATCAACATTACAAAAATTGAAAGAGAAATACAGTTTTAAGTCACATTTTCAGCACAACTAAAAACTATTATGGCTATCCTAGTTAATGAAGTGTTAACAAAACACAAGTCTCTTAGAGCTTTGTTTTCCACAAGTACTTGAAAACCATTTAGATTTTCCTCCTAGCTCAATTCCTTATCTCCAAAGCCTAGATGCCCTTGCAAACTGACAATAAGACTTATTGAACACTATCCAATACATGCAAGCCTTTGCATACTGATCGCAGGCTTTGTTGGTTTCGGATCAAAATGTCCAGTTACTATGTGTGTTTCTTAAGCTTTTTTTTTTTTTTTTTTAATATAAACAAGTACCAAAAACACAAGTCTCACTTTGCAGTTTCCCACTTTCATTAATATAATATGAAAATGAAATCAAGTAGCATTACTTACAAGACTAAGTGCAATCAAGATGAAAAGCCAAAGCGGACTATTGCTGGATGGGTACTACTCAGGACATGAATAGCTAAATAATTGATAGCATTAACACTCCATGGTCCATGGGATATGTTGCATCCTATAAAAAGCAACAGAGGGTCCTGTGGCACCTTTGAGACTGACAGAAGTACTGGGAGCATAAGCTTTCGTGGGTAAG
>NC_048305.1:29653489-29743532 GCF_013100865.1 Trachemys scripta elegans | reverse complement strand
GCCTTCCAAGTCCCCCTCCACCGCAGGAGGGAGGCTGCAGCTTTTTGTGCCATCACAACTTCTTCCTTTGGAGTTTCCACAAGCAAGATCTATGCTGGAGTTTATATCTGCAGAAGTCATCACGTGGTGCTGCAACCATCGTCTTGGCCAACAGAGTGGGGACTGAACTGGAGACTTCCAAAGGAAAAAAGCAGCTACTGCTAGTGCCAGGGCTGTAATAGACTTATTTAGCCTCTGCAGATCTGGCACAGCTGTAACACACACTTACTAGTAGGTTACACTGCCTCTGTGGTTACCACCACAGCTTGTATGAAAAACTGCTGCAAAGATTGCTCAAAAATAGTAGGTTTCAGAGTAGCAGCCATGTTAGTCTGTATCCGCAAAAAGAAGAACAGGAGTACTTGTGGCACCTTAGAGACTAACAAATTTATTAGAGCATAAGCTTTCGTGGACTACAGCCCACTTCTTCGGATGCAGCATCCGAAGAAGTGGGCTGTAGTCCACGAAAGCTTATGCTCTAATAAATTTGTTAGTCTCTAAGGTGCCACAAGTACTCCTGTTCTTCTTTTTGTGGATACAGACTAACATGGCTGCTACTCTGAAACCTCTCATTAAACAATTGTCTGACCTCCCCATAATTTCCCCAAACTGAAAATTTAATAGATAAAAATTGAAAAAAATGCATATGAATAAAGAGACATCAAAATTATGAAAAAATAAAAATTGAATTCTGCCAAGACTTTATATAACCTAAAGGAGTCACTGTTAGCTGAACTATCCTTAGGGTTAATTGGCCACTAGACTGCAGTGTGATACAACTTGACAGGGAGTTAAACAAATACTTGTGATAGCACTAGTATGTTCAAAATCAAAACTCTTATGTCGATTCCTGCTGCTGGAATAGTTGGCTAGTGGTTTAAGCAGTGGTTGCAGACAGCATAACTGAGCTTATTAATTCTGCACACTCAGGCTTTGTCTACACTAGCAAGTTTCTGCACAGTAAAGCAGCTTTCTGTGATATAACTCCCGAGGTGTACACACTGCCAAGCCACTTAAGGCTGGTCTACACTTCAGGGGGAGGCGGGGGAGAAATCGATCTAAGTTACGCAACTTCAGCTACTTAAATACCGTAGTGGAAGTCAACTTACTTAGATCTACTTACCGCGGTGTCTTCACTGCGGTGTGTCGACGGGAGACGCTCTCCCATCGATTCCCCTTGCACTTCTCGTTGAGGTGGAGTACCAGAGTCAACACTAGAGCAATCAGCAGTCGATTTATCATGTCTATACTAGACATGATAAATTGATCCAGCGGGGGGTCGATCGCTGCCTGTCAATCTGTCCGGTAGCATAGACAAGCTCTTAGTGAGCAGAAACTATGCAGTTGCAGCACTGTTTTAAAAAAAAAAACCAAAAAACACCACCCCAACAAGAGGCAGACAGCTTTCTGCGCTGGGGCTACAGCGCTGCGGTGCTAGTATAGACACCCTGGTCGATTACAGCATTGTGATTGGCCTCCAGGAGGTGTCCAACAATACCTGTTCTTGCCTCTCTGGTCATCGATTTGAACTCTACTGCGCTGCCCTGCCCTCATCTAACCAGCCGTGAGCTCCACCCCTTAAATTCCTTGGGAATTTTGAAAGTTCCCTTCCTTTTTGCTCAGTGATGCATGCAGTGGTCTCAGTGCATCTTTCCAGGTAATCATGCCTGCTCCACGCACCAGGCGATTTTCTCCCAAACCCCCCCACACACTTGGAGCAATGCCAAGCTGCTGGACCTCATTAGCATTTGGGGAGTAAAGGCTGTCCATTACCAGCTGTGCTCCAGCCTTAGGAATTATGATACCTATGGACAGATTTCATGATGCATGACAGAAGGGGCCATGACCAGGACACACTGAACACCTACCACAAGGCGTGGGAGGCAAACCGCCACTCCGATACTGCACCCAGGAGCTGCCGGTTCTACAAAGAGCTGGACGCAATACTTGGTGGCGACCCCACCTCCACTTCAAAGGCCACTGTGGATACTTTGGTGGCTCACGTGCCAGTTAAGAGTGAACCAAGCCAGGAGGAAATCTTGGACGAGGATGTGCAGGGGGACCCAGAGGCAGAGGATGACTCGGAGGTTAGAGAAGCATACAGCCAGGAGTTCTTCTCTACCCCAGAGGAGGCTAGCCAGTCAACGCTGTCAGAGCTTGGCAAAGCACAAACAGGAAAGGAGGCCCCTGGTAAGTAGCTTTGATTTTAGAAATTGCTGAAGCAAGTTGTTGGGGGCAGAAGGGTTGCAGAAAGCAGGCTTGTGTATGTATGATGCACGTACTACCACATGCCTAGTCAAAGTGGTGGAACAGGGTATTGATTGACTACTCACTTCACAGGAATCTGCCTCAGAGATCTCCATGAAACTCTCAGATACTGGGCAATCCACTGCCACAGGTTTTTTGGCAGAGCTGCTTTGTTTCTTGCCCCATTAAGGGTAACTTTCCCGCGTCACTCTGACATTACTGGGGGCAGACCATTGCTGCACACAAGCAAGCCACATAAGGGCCAGGGCAGAAGCCGCAGTCTTGTAGAAGACCCTTCCTTGATTCCCTGCTCACCCTCAATAGCGATCTTCCATAATGAACACAGCCTGTGGAAAATGTGGGGACATTAATGATTACAAGGCCCCCCCCTACAGTGTTGGCTCTCCCCAAGAGCCACGTGCCCAGTGCGCAGTACAGTCCTGGAACACTTTTTTTCTTCTTATCCCCCCTCTCCACCTGCAGTTATTCACCATTTTGGGGGTCTTGTGGCTCGTGTGCTTGCCTGGGGTGAGCCAGTTAGTGACAGGTACGTGAACAGTGGCTGTGTTTTAAATCACTGAATCAGTGGTCTGTGTGTTGCAAATAATACTGCTTCTGTAAAATGTTGCATTTTGGCTTCACGGATATGACCTTGGGAACCCAGCCTCCCTCTTTGTTATCACTGGCTGAATGGCTGCACAGAATTAGAAAACTGCCACGAAAAACTAAAGAGGACTTTCTGCGTGATGTCATGATGCACTCCATGGCAGAAAAACAAGAATTGAAGGAATGATGGGACAGCGAGAAGAGGGACTGAAAGGAGAATGCAGAGTGCTAAAATGAAGCCATGGAGCAGCTCTTAAATGTTATGGAGAGCCAAGTGGACACGTTTCAGGTGCTACTAGCACTGCAAACTGAGCACCTCCGCTGTCGCAAAACTCTTCCCATGTGCCCCCCCAGACACCACCAACACACTCTTATCAACCTCCTGGCTCCCGTCTGTACCCACTGCATTCCACTCCTTCCCCATCACAGTCCAGCCTTGTGGACTCCCAGTACCCACTGTTCTCAACACCCATCCCTCTGCAGTTTAGCCCTGCTGAAGTGCAGTGGGTACTGTACTCCAAAGGAGAAGGTTGCATATGATACCTGGACATAAATCTTTAACCATCCCAGGATCCCACCTCCTCCTGGAACCCTCCCTTCCCCCATCCCCCACAGTGCTGCTGTGTTTGTTTTTGTCTCTCTCCTCCAGTTGTTGGTTTTTAATAAAAGAATTGTTTTGGTTTGAAAGCAATCTTTATTCCAGTCATTGAAAGCAAACAGAGCCCTTCAAAGCAACAGGCAATATTCTTAAATCTTCATAGTGCATCATCTGCACCAATCACCTCCTAGCATTACAAGCACTGCACTCCCGAGCATAGCAACAACTGTTAGTGGCTTTCAGCTTCAAATTGCTGCCTCAAGGCATCCCTGATCCTTATGGCCCCACGCTGCACCCCTCAAATAGCACTGGTCTCTGGCTGTTCAAATTCAGCCTCCAGGCTCTGAGCCTCAGCAGTCCAGCCCTGAGTGAAGCTTTCACCCTTCCCTTCACAAATATTATGGAGACTACAGCATGTGGCTATAAGCATAGGATTATTGTCATCTGCCAGATCCAGCCTCCCATATAGGCAGCACCAGCGGGCCTTTAAACGGCCAAAAGCACACTCAACAGTCATTCTGCACTTGTTCAGCCTGTTGAACCGCTCCTTGCTGCTGTCAAGTTGCTCAGTGTATGGCTTCATAAGCCACAGCATTAAGGGGTAGGCAGGGTCTCCCAGTATCACAATGGGCATTTTGACTTCCCCCTACATGATCTTCTGGTCCTGGAAGAAGGTCCCTGCTTGCAGGCCCGTATTCCGAAAGATGCGTGTGTCATGCACCTTTCCAGACCAGCCTGCATTAATGTCCGTGAAACACCCACAGTGATCCACAAGCGCCTGGAGAACCATTGAGAAATACCCCTTCTGATTTATGTACTCGGCATGATTTATGTACAGCTAGGTGGTCCGGTGCCAGAATTGTAATATGCATGCCATCTATCACCCCCATCCCCCCCAGTTAGGGAAGCCCATTTGTGCAAAGCCTCACAATGTCATGCACATTGCCCAGAGTCACGGTCTTTCAGAGCAGGATGAAATTAATGGCCCTGCACACTTCTGTCAACATGCGTCCAACAGTCGACTTTCCCTCTCTGAACTGGTTAGCAACCAATCGGTAGCAGTCTGGAGTAGCCAGCTTCCACAGTGCAATCGCCACATGCTTCTCCAATGACAGCGCAGCGCTCATTCTCGGGTCCTTGCGCCGGAGGGCTGGGGTCAGTTCATCACAGTCCCATGACTGGCTTTCCTTATCCAAAAATTCTGCAGCTATTGCTCATCATTTCACACATGCACGACTATGTGATCCCACCACTCTGTGCTTGTTTCCTGAGCTCAAAAGCAGCGTTCCATTGTGGTCAGCACCTCCATGAATGCCACAAGTAATCTTGTGTCGTAGCTGCTATGCATGGTGAGATCAATGTCAAACTCCTCTTGCCTTTGTAGTTTAAGGAAATAACTCCACTGCCACTCTTGATGTGTTAGTGAGAGCGAGCAGCATATTGGTCAACACTTCGGGATCCATTCCTGCAGCCTGAAAGAGGCAGGGCGTGCAGTACACAAACCGTTGAAAGATGGCACCAACTGCAGATTGAAGCACAGGGATTGCTGGGATGCGAAGCAATGCATCACAGGGCATTGGGACAGGACCCAGGATGCCCCACGACCCCCTCTGCCTTCCAACAACTCTTAATGGCAGAAGAGGAAGAGATGCTCTGTGGGATAGCTGCCCAGAGTGCACCACTCCAAATACCGATGCAAGCGTGAACTCGCTATTGCACAGGCAGCTGACAGTGTGAACACACAACAGCGGTTTCCCTTCAGCGCTCTGAGTGACGCTGTAATGTAGACATACCCGCAGAAATGTAGCATGGCACAGTTGTTGAGACCTGTCTGTCTATCATATTAAATCTAGGTGGGGTTGCCACCTTTCTAATTGCTGGTAACTGGACCCCTGAGGCTCTACCTCCTGCTCCGCCTATTCCTCCAAGGCCCTACCCCCGTTGCTCACTCCTCTCCCCTTTCCACCCACTCCCCTTGTTGCTCGCAGGATCATCTCAAGGAGCCTGCCTACAGGAGGCAGCCCCGGCTGAGCAGAGGCTGGTGTGGGTTAATGACCTGGCACCTCCCCCCACCCCACAATAATGGGACTTTTGGTTCAGGTGCCATTTAGGGTTGCCAGATACCCAAAAACCAGGCACCTGGAAACCCTAAATGGCACTTGGACACAGAAGCCAAAAACCAGACTGTCTGGGTGAAAACTGGATCTAGGTTGTCTTAATCCTCCTGTGAGAGATCACAGGTGTCAAACCTGGGCCTATAGGTCCCCAAGCATTGCTCAGACCACAACTGCCACCTAGCAGCTCATCTGACTAATTACAGTAGGGTTGAGTGAAGGGCTAGCTTGCAGAGGACCCCGCCCCCAACACTCCCCATAGGGAAACATCCAGCCTCCCGTATTGGCTAAGGAGCGCTATATAAACCAGGAAGTTGTCCGAGCAACTAGAGGAATCCTTGGCTGGCTGCGACTGTGGACCTCTCCTGCTTACCTGAGCCCAGAGTTCCAACCTGCTCCTGGTTCCTGTCCTCCCATCCCAGATCACCATCTACTCCAGTCCCTGCTGTCTTGCCCTACTCCACACCCCTGCTCCTCTGCCTTACCCTGACGTTGTCTCCAGCTCTGACCCTGGCCTGACACCTGCCGCTGTCTTTGGTTTTGACCCTCTGCTCCAACCATTAGGCCTGACTGCCCATGCCACAGTCACTGCACCTTTCAATATTTTAAGTGGTCTCAGCAGGACACAATAAAAATACAGTAATTATGTTTAGGGGGAAGATTTGGTATGACACTTATAATATGTTCAAACTACTGGAAGACTAAGCCCAATAAATGTTTCTTTATCTGTCTTCACCACTGACAATTTGTGAAATGACTGTTAGTAAAATAAAATAAAAAAATCTGGAACCTGTTTGTTTTGCATAGAAAAAATAAGTATTTGCCTATATAAAAGCTCCTTCTGTTACTTTGCAGCGTGTTCCTTTTGTCTGGACAAACAGGCATATGTGGCAGATTTTGCCTTTTGCAAACTCCAGTTAAAGGCTGCCACTGGCAATGCTTCATGTGGGAAAAGGTATTGACTTTTCTGCCAGTATAGCACATACTGTATTCCTCCCCGTTGTTGCCTCTTCATACACATTGTATGATTCCCCCCCCCCCAATGAACTTCTCATGTTTATTTTCCATACTGTGCTGAATAGACTTTCAAATGAAGCTATGCTGTGGGGGATTAAACATATGAATTTTACAGGTTTTGAAAGCAAAGAGAACCTTGTCTGGCTATTTACTAGGTCTTTCATTTGAAATTTTATCCCAAAATTCCTTGGTTCTCACAATGCTGTCATATTCAGGAATTGTATAAAAGAGTTGATAATCCTTAAATTCAGAAAGCAGATCATGGAAAGGTGCTAACAAACAACTGGTGGGATTATCAAAAGCCAGGCTCCTAAATACAAAGTCTTCTAAAAGCATTGCCTTTTTCATGTAATGCAGTGCTTCTCCCCCACTCCCATCTCCCAAAAATTGAACAGCTTCAACTAAGAATGTTTTATGTGGTCTTGTATTGATCATGTAAGTTTTCTGGCATAGTTTTGTGTCTCAAAGCCCACAAACACTTAAGATACTGGTTACTGCACAGAAGAGTCCTTGTAAATTTAGTTCCATAACACTTCATTCACAGCTACCATGGAGGGTTGCACAAATTCCAAAAGAATATTTTACCATAGCATCATCATTGTTGGATGCACAGATTAATGTCATTGGTGCTTCAGTTTGGAGGAGTCAGTTGAACTCTTTAAATGTGGGCAAAACTGCATGCTAAAACAATACACCTTCAAATGATTCTTTAAGTTCCTCAGTATTCTTTGTTCTTCCTCATCAAAGGTTCTGACAAACTGAGAATACAGCCCATCCCAAGTAGCCAAGATACATTCAGTAGATCTCTCCAAAGACAGACAGCACTTTTTCAGAAGCTTCACACTTTTCTTCTCATTGTTACTGCAACGTGTAGGGTGACCAGATGTCCCATTTTTAAAGGGACAGTCCCATTTTTTGGGACTTTTTCTTTTATAGGCACCTATTCCCCCCCCCACCACCCTCTATCTCATTTTTTCACAGTTGCTATCTGGTAACCCTAGCAATATATCATGTAATCATTTCAGTGATTCCACTCTTTTTGACACGTCTCTGAAAGCTGTAGTCAATGATCAAATCCTCAACATTCCTCTTCAGTGATTTCAACCCATGCTCTGCCATTAAGTGAACAAGGTGGCAGCACCCCACTGCATATGCTCCTTAGTTTATTTGCTTGGCTTTCATTTGAGCCTGTTGTGCTTACACAGCATCTCTGCAGCATTGTCTGCTGAATACATAGCATATTCATTCCTGTCGACATGGTATTTTGATAGCACATTCTGGATTGCATCAAACAATTCCTGAGAGTTATTCAATGTGCAAGAATCCATATCTAAAAGCTCAGTAACTGTAAAGTCAGTTTCTGGGTGTTCATATGTAACCAAGATTAGAAAACACAAGCTTATCAGAACTGGTATCCAATGCCAATCCAAAATATCAGTCATGACCTTCAATCACACTCTGTACACTTTCAAATTCTTGAAGTGTGATTGCCCTTTGTATAATGTGGGACATTTTTGTGGAAGCACATGCATAGCTTTTGGCAATTTTGGAGTCTGGGAACATTTTCTTGAATAAAAGTCTAACATGGTTACAAGAGGGATGTTATGCTCCAAAAGAAATCCTGTAAATAAAACTTCAGCTCTGGTTATACTATCATTCATTTTTGGCCCAGCAAGCGGGGGGGGGGGGGGGGAAGGGGGGAAATGGGGAAAATGGACAATGATTCTGACTGTGTTGCAGCATCGGCACAGGTTGCATGTTTCTCTATAATGATATGTCTTGAAATATCCTTGTATTCACCAAACAGAAAAATCAGTTCTGCAATATACCCCAAAAGCAAATGTTAATTCTTATCTTGATTTTTTGTAGAAAATGGTGCTGTGCCTCCCAAGAGTTTTTAAAGACTTTTCATTTTTTCCCCCTTTGGTGAAGTATTAGTGTCTGTTAGCCACTGCTGCTGTTTGAGGTTCTTTTTGTCATCTTGCAATTTCTAACCTATACTAAAGTTTAATTTTTAATTATTTGAAACTCCACAGCCAATACAGTAGCTCTATCCCTACAGTTCACTCGTTTTAACACCCTCATATTGCTGCTGGTTGTTGCTGCTTTCTCCTCAAATTTCAAATCGTGTGACTTCTTCTCAACAGGATGGTCAAAGTGCGTACGTGGTTTTTATTAACACAAGGAATGTGGAAGTTTTTTTAAAAAAGAACAATACAGAGTTGTGACTTTACAGAACAAATGAAATACAACTTTGTGGCCATACTTGCATGTTCAATTTTAATTGTATTTTTGTTCACCCGTAGTAACTGGTTCTAATTTAAGGTAGCCAAGTTAATGCAAGAAATGCTCTATTTCAACTGGGATGTGGGGGTGTTGGGGGTCAAAGTGGGGCAGTCCTGCAAACTTAGAGCTTGGATCCTGCAACCTCGTCCATGTGAGCCCCACTCTGATCCATGGGCCTTGGCTCCACGCAGGCATGCAAGCTGCAGGATGAGGTCCTTAGAAAGGTGGATTCTCCTGCTGCCAGTAGAGAGTTCTAAGTTTACACAGCACCTAATAATGGGGTGCAAGTGGAGCTATCACCTTAAGTCTCTTGGCAGTTCCATTCTCTAGTGGAGAGAAAAATGACTGCTGCTGGCGATACAATATTGCTGAGAGGCCTCAGCGAAGTTCACTGCCCCATTGTGCAAGATGTAAACAAATACATAAGACCATTGCTGGCGCGAAGAACTTCAACTACACGTTACTTTCTGCCATGTCTAGTAACTGTTGCTCATTTAGACCTAAATGTTACTCTACTCACCTTACCTTGGCTATGGCTCCAAATTTACTTTTTTCATTTCAACTAAAAATAAATTAAATTGTACAAACATTTGTGAAAAGCAAATAAAGGCCAGATAGGCATAGGTTCTAATAACTTGTGGACCAACATTTCCGCTGTACATAACACTAACAGCCACTGATGCTGCTTTGCCATAGGTGTAGGCAGGTATATGCCATCTTTGACAAGGCCTACAAATTTTAATTAACTTGGGCAATATTTCTTTTGACACGCTGCCAGTGGTTTCAGCTTAATCAACAAGCTCTTTATTCATTCTGCTAGACTCATACAGTAAATCCACTGTACCTGCACCTACTGTTAGTGATCATAATGAGTATAACAGCTCGTCTAACTTTAAAGATGATGGGGGAAGGGGGAAGAAATGTATTGGCCAGCCTGTTAACAAATTCCTAGCTACATTCCTTCTCTCCAATGAACTCATACTTTGAACTCCCTTTCCCCCACTGGCCAGAGTCTGATGAACTTTTAATTTCAGAGCATAATGCAAAGCATGTTGGCTGAGTTGTTAAGATCAGAGTATATTTATAAATGCCCCCTCTGGAACTTAGACCTTTTATACTTTAATACTTTTATAAAGATAAAGAAAATCCAAAAGTATCCAGAAAGGGAAGATAAGTCAAAACTGAAATCAATAAGTAGATAAAATCATGGAGAGAGATGTTTGTTCAGTCCATCCCCATCTTTATGCAAGGGCTGTTCCTAAAGTGGGTAAACTAATTTTTTTTCCTGTTGCAGTAGCACCTAGAGTCCCCAATCAAGGATCATGATTCTGTTGTACTAGACACCAGGTGTTTTTAGATGAGCGCTTTCCAGCCTGCAGGCGTTTCAAAGAATTCACTTAAAATGTGTGTCTACTTTTCCTTATTGAAATGCCAGCCACTGTAGGAAGAAACTTCCCTTCTGGCCATATTATGCCACAAGGGTATAGTGCCTCACAGTTTCATCTGATGCATGTGATCCTGGCCACTGTCACATCGGATACTAAACAAGATGAACCACATAGAAGGTCTATGCCTTTCTTTCAGTTCCTAGCAATTGACAATAGTAAAAAGTCCAGCTGGGTAAAGTCTTCACTTCCTCCGCACTAGAGTACTAAAATTCTTGAAATTTATACTTTTTTCCAACCTTTTGCAATCTGCTCAAGTATCCCAAAATTTGAGAAAAGAAATAATGGCTCCACAAATAACAGAGTGCAGCACTACTACGGTAGTGCTTAATACTGTCACCCACAGTACCTGAATACTTCCCAATTAAAGTAACTGTTCTTGGTGGCTTTGATGGAGTGTGTCTCTTTAAACTATATTGGGAGTAGAAACAGTTGGGTTTTGGTTCAGTTGTCTGTTAGCCATCTCTTTTGGTTTACTTAGACCTGTTGTGCGTTTTTTTATTTATTTTGGTGGTTTGTGGAGTTAATTTTGTTTGTTTTGGGGGAGAAGGTTGAAGAGTATAGAAGGATGTTAATGTTGTAATTGATACAGTGGAAAGTATTTATTGGAGGAAGCATTTCCTGAAGGTTATCAGCTCCTGAATTCATCTAAAGTCCCCTGCCCTAATTTTGGCTTTTTACTGGAGATGGGGCTTGATCCACTAATAGCTTTCAAGATTAGGATCAAAACCCTTGCACTGCTGTTGGAAGGAGATTGAAGGTCAATAGAAGTAATTGGCATATGGAGTTATGCTCACAATAGATTAAATCATGAAGATGGAAAGCAGCCACACTGGTATTGGCCTTTGGATTTATATATTCAGTGTCAGATACAGTGAATATGATAATCCTATTTGATGGTGATCTGTGAAAACTTCTCTGTGGCCAGGTCCTCATCTGGAAAGAATGGGTCAAGTTTGTTAGTCAACTGGAGGTGAAAAGGCATTCTGAGATAGTGCTGTCTGGTCATCCAAGCACAGTGATGAGTCAACCAGGAACCTGAGAATTCACACCACTTTGACCAATGGAGGCTCTATGCTCTTATTGGTGAGGAGGAAACAGCATTTTGGCTGGTTATTCAGAGCACTTTTCTCATTAATCCTGCCTGGGTTGCATTTGAGACAGCTGTTGTTCATCAGGGAGCTAATCTCCTGTAGACTGTCACTTTACCAGTGCTGGGGCTTGCATGGGAGGAGAGATACAGATGAGTGTCACTGACAAAACTGCAGCTGAGCTTTTGACATTGCAAGCAAACATGGAAAAGAGGTGGGTAATCAGGACTCTGCAGGTGACACATGGCAGTAACTAGTGCTGATCTTGGTCCTACAGGAGACGCACAATGGGAGGAGTTGTGCTGCTGCCATCTACTGTTGTTGAAGTAGGTTACAAGTATGTTGTGGTGACCTCATGGAGAGAGCCAGTTGAGGTTCAAGCGGAGAACCGTGCGCTCTGCTCTGCCCTCACCTGTGTTCCTGTACAGATCTGGGAAGTAGGAGATAAGTGCTGTAGAGCTGCCCGAACACTTTCTTTCTCAAAGGCAACTTTCTGTGATCTTTGGCAGGCTGAGGGGACACAAAGCAGCCAGCTCAGGTGCTGACGCCTGAGTCCCTTACCTGCCTCTAGGCATTTACATAGCTCACATCCCTCATACGCATGACTTGAATCCACTTGCCCTTTCTGCAGCTGTATAAAGGCCACTCCTTTACACTAGTGTGCACTCGCTGCCCATTCATTTCTGGATGTAGTTTTAGCAGGTTGAGGCTGAGGTGTCTTAGAGCAGGAATACTCAACCTTTTTCTTTCCGAGTCCCCCTCTCCACCCGCCCCCCGGAAACATGCTATAAAAACTCCATAGCCCAGCTGTACCAGGACAACTGTTTTTATGTATATAAAAGCCAGAGCTGCCATTAGGATAACAAGCAGGGCAATTGCCGGGGCCCCACACCAAAGGGGGCTCCCCAAAGCTAAGTGGCTCAGGCTTTGTCTTCAGCCCAGGTGGTGGGGCTCAGTGCCCCGGGCTGGAGTACTATGTGGCAGGGCTTCAGTTTCTGTCTGGGCTCTAGCAAGTCTAATGTGGGCCATGCTTGACAGAGTCCCTGAAATCTGCTCGCAGCCCCCAGGGCCCCCCCCCCCCACGCCCTTGGGAGGCAGGCCCCACAGTGTGAAATCCTCTGCTTTAATGTGAGTTATTTCTCCTTTTAGAGGTGAAATTACATGTAATGCCAGTATTACAGCATCTACAGTCACTCCGTAGATATGATGCAACTGGGGTAGGGGGAAGGAGAGCTATGGCATGCGATCCAGGGCAATTGCTCTGCTTGCTACCCCCTACAATTGGCCCCGAATACCAGGAAATACAGCTTAAGTACCTAGACTAGCTGTTGCAGGGTTAACACACTGCATGTATGGCCTAAACACTAGCTATGGCACCAAGGAGTGATAAAGGCAGAAAGCAGTAGAGGAGCACTGTCCTATAGGTCAGACAGGTCAGTCCCATCTCCCTTTCCAGGGGCTGGAATGAACCCCAGGACTGCTGCACGCGGCGTACTTTGAGCAGAGGAGCAAATTCCCTGTCACTCGCAGGCGTCCCTGCGAGCAGCGAGAAGGCGCTATGCGCCTCTCTCACCACCAGAGGGCAGCACGAGAGAGAGAACAGAAGGCAACAAAAGGAGGCGGTGAGTTGCCCCTGGAGAGGGGGAAAGTTGGGGCCGGTGGGTAGGACGCGGAAGCGTCGGGCGGTTTGGGGGCGCTGCTGCAGCGTGCACGTTCCTGTCTGAACCCCGATCCGGGGCCGCTCCCAGCGAGGGGACCCCAAGCCGTAGTGCTACCGGCGGGGGCCGCAGCAGAGCCCTTACCTTTGCCCCCTGCGCTCTGCTGCAGAGAGCGCGCCCTCCTGGTGCCGCCCCGCGCGCAGAGCCCGGCAGAGCGCACGGGACAATGGCCATGGCTCGGGGCCACTCCAAGTCCGACACTTCCACCTCCTCTCTTCCCCCCAAAGTTCAGAACTTTGCCGACGTCAGGGGCTCGGCAGCCAATGAGAGCTGGCCTGGATATTTTGGGAGGAGAGGGGGGCGGAGTGGCCCCCGTGGTTCTGGTGTCTGCCTGGCCGCCTTGCGCGCAGTGAATGGGAAGGCGGCCGCCGCGGGAGCCGCGTCCAGTGCCTTCCGATCCCGCGGCTCTACACAGCGGTGGCCCCCAGCGAGGCTGGCCTGGCATGGGAGCGGCGAAGGTGCAGGAGCCAGGGACTGAGCAGCTGGCCGCTGGAGCGCTCTGAGATCTCCGCCATCGCCTCCCCCAGCGGTTACCTGCCCTGCCAGGTTGGGCGATGCGGAGTGGGGTGGGGGCTGCTTGCCGAAACCCCTGATGGATGGTTAGCTCTGTTTACCTTAACTCCCTGCTCCTCTTTCATCTGCGGACTCCTCTGGCTGGAGCGCTGCTAAACTCCTCGCCTGCTGGTGCCGGTTAGATAACACCGGGAAACCTGAAAGGCTGAAAGGCACCACGGAACATAACCCTCCCCCCAGATCTCCCTGGAAGATTGGGAGGTGCTCCAAGGACTCCAGGAGTGCGAGCGGAGATGCGGGGAGAGGTGGGCTCTCTCGGGCTGTGCTGAGAACCCCTCGCAGCCCTTTGCACTCTCTGCCGCAGGGGTTTCCCACCTCTGAGGACTGCCTGCCCTTGCATCCTTTTGCACCCTTTGGGGAAGGGATACGGAGACCATGTTGCTCGGTGGAAGTCGTGCATCCCTGTGGCTGGGAGTGATCCTGAGCTTCTGGAGCTCCGTGGCTTGGATGCCTGTTGGAGGATGTCCCAATAAATGTACCTGCTCTGCCTCCACCGTGGATTGTCATGGGCTGGGACTGAAAACCGTGCCGCGGGGTATTCCCAGGAATGCAGAGAGACTGTAAGTAACACACACTTAGGTTTCGAGAGTACTTGTAGGAGCGCTCTTGGTGAGATTCCCTGCAGATTCATATCGGTGCAGACTCCGAGCCCGCACCGTCCTAACAGCTTAAATAATCAAGCACAGATTCACGTTTGCAGTAGGGAGGGGGAGGAACCTTTCCGAAGTTATAGCCGCTCTGATCCTGCTTCTGTGCTAATCAAGCCCTATGTGTCAGGTTCTTGTTTCTTGCAGTAACTTAAGTTTAAAATCTTGCTGTGGTGGGTTTTGCAGTATCTAGTTTGTTAAGGGCTTCAAAACTCTCTGGCTGTGGCACTGACACGGGTTAGCACTGGAAACACTCCAGGAGATTTAACATATGATTAAAAATCTGGGTGCTTTCACCTGGAGACTAGGATTGATTCCTTCTTGCTTTGTTTCCCAGCATGGTGACTGCATTCCCATGGAAACATCAGCTGCTGGCAGAAATAAAGTAAAATGGATAATAGATTGTTTTAATGCAATCTCTGGTTTCTGTCTTAAACTGACAGAGCAAGGCAATGTTATGGGGAAGCCTGTCACTTAGTAGTCCTTTACTCCCCTTATGGTATATCCTAGATTCTGCTGTGTGGTGGGGTATTTCAGACAGCATGAGCTACAATACCTGAGTGCAACAGGAGTTAGGGGCCCTAATGCTTTCTAAGGCTTTGTGACCATACACCATAAATGCACTGTTAAATTGCTATCTTGAAGCTAAAGTTTCTTCGTGAATGCCTCAGCTTTTTCAATCTTAAATTAACCCTTAATGGAATGCTGGAGATCCCTTGAAGCAACGTGGAATGTATCTCTGACACTGGTTACTACCGTGCATATGGCATATAGATATTTCACACAATATGTAATGGAGATGTGTAGAACTGAACATTTGACAGAACGTCATTGCAGCTCCATAGTTAGTTGCCAGTGATAACCAAACTGAAGTGTAGTTAAGTTTTTTAACGTTTGAAAAATTAGCTATCCCATACGAAATATACTTCAGTGGTTTGGAACTATTCTGCAAATAACACAGTTAGCCCAATGTAGGGATTGACTGCCTACCATATTTCATTTTGGCTAGTGGAGTCAGTTTATTTAGTGAAAGCTCAGATCCTCAAACTCTTTTACCTTCCTGGAACTAAAAAAGAAGCAGATGAATTGTGACTAAGCAAAAAGTTCTCATGGGCTCAACTCTCAAAGGCTAAGATTCAGCCCACGGTGAATTGTTATGGAAGTCATTAATGCTTCCACAAATGCAACTCATAATGGAAATATTAGCCCTTTAATGATAGCAGTTTTGTTATCTTACAAACCACACAACTTCCCAGTATGGCAGTTCAGCGATACTTTGCAATTTCGCACACAGACCATTTTAACACCAACTGAGCAAATGAATGTCAGTGTTTTGAAAATGATTAACATCTATTGTTGCATAAAACTCTGATCTGGAACTTGAGACACTGTTTAGCAGCAGCCTTGGAATATAGAGAATAGAGTTCAATCTAGTAGCAGAATACAGAGTCGTCAACAGTAACACTAGGTCTATATACTACCCTAAATTCATATGCCGTGCACAACTCATAAACTTGGTGAGATGTGCATATTCTGTATGCAAGATTCAAGGTCTAGAAGCTGAAATGAGTTAAATTTGGGCTAGAAATAAGGTGCAAATATTAACAATAAGGTATTTGACCTTTGGAACAATTTACTAGGGACATAGTGAATTCATTATCACTTAAGATATCCAGTCTTGACTTAGACTTTTCTAAAATATATATTCTAGCTCAGTGACAAGATATGGGCTTAATGCAGGCATTACTGGGTGAAATTTAATGGCTTGTGCTCTGCCAGAGGTCAGTTTAAATTACAATTGTCCCTTCTGGCCATAAATTCTATGAATCTATATGCATGTACAAGTGGTTAATACAGCAAAATTATAGATGTACACTAAGTGGTTGTAATATCCAGTATAGATTATAAAACAGCAAAGTTTTAATCCTTTACCACAAGTGTACTCTTTTATAATAGGCTGATAAAACTTGAAGACTCTAACATACCTCAGAAATAAAACTATTGAAGACCGTTTTGTGGAAAATTAATCTCATTGGTGTAATACAGTATCTCGGATGATCTTTGTTATAATGTGTAAATGGAGAGCTTCTTAAGTTATTAATGTAGACTCTAAAATAGCAGACTATTAACTTGCCAGTATTCACTCATGCATAGTATTAACTGATAGCTTGTGAAAGTAGCATACAGACTGCAGTGTAATAAGATTTGAGTACTATCTAGAAGATGTATATTAGAGTCTATATTTTTATTACCGCATCCTATCTACCAGTACCCATTATTTCTTCAATGTTTTATTCTACTGATGCTGATAGTATCTTATGAACCATTTGTGCTGTTTTTAGAGTATCAGCTGAAATATAACCTTTTCAAAATACTTTTCTATTTTGAATCCTTATTTAAATTGGTATAGTAAACCAACTTTTTTTCTTATGCTAGATTTGATAATTACACTAACTTATAAGAATATAAGAATGGCCATAGTGGGTCAGCGCAATGGTCCATCGAGCCCTGACAGTGCCAAGTGACAGATGCTTTAGAGAGAGTGAACAGAACGGGAGCACTCTATCAAGTGAACTTGAAATTCACAGATGGAAATAAGGCCTTTTTGGGATATCATCTGATATCCAAATTCATCAGACTAGGAACTCATTCTGATGCCTTGTTTTTCTACCTATTAAATAAATGCCTGTTTTCTGTTCACTTAGCCATAAATATTCTATGTTTTCAATAATTGCTCAGGGCTTGAAATGTGCTGTTAGAATCTCACTATATCTTGGAGCCACCTTAGGCAGTTACTCTCAATCTTAACTTTTCCTGTTAAACTTCGGAGCCTACTAAGGGGTCCAATTGCCTGAAAAATGACAAGTGAAACTTGAATGGAGTGATTATATCACTCAGTTCTGTGTGCTCCATGGCAATCTGCTAATTCTGTGCGTGACATTAGATTGTCTTGATTTGTAAAAACCACATCTGAAAAAGTGGGTTTTTACCCACGAAAGCTTATGCCCAAATAAATCTGTTAGTCTTTAAGGTGCCACTGGACTCCTCATTGTTTTTGTGGATACAGACTAACACAGCTACCTCTCTGATTATTGATTTGTAGTTTTCTACTATTTTGCTTAATATACTGACTTCTGACTAGTAAAAAAAAAAAAAAAAAAAAAGTTTAAGTAGCTGTGAAATGATAATGCTATCACCCAGGTCAGAAAACAAATAGCTGTGGTTCGTAAGATACCTTGGAAAATGTCGTTCTCAGGAGTTTCTTGACAGCTATTTGTACGCACTGTACTTTACTCTGTATAAAGGGAAGTTTTCATCCTTTCTGCACCCAGGTAAGGCTGAAAATGCCAGTTGCAGCTTATTTTGATTTGAAATTGACAATAGATCTAACCACATCACTTAAAATACTTCCACACTAAGCTCTTAAAATTATGGTTTTGCACAACTTCCAGAATGTTTGGGCTATTGCAGCCAGGCTAAATATTATTTTAATTTTGTTTTAAAATGAATCCAAATGGAAAATAAACTAAAAATGTAACATTAAGGAGGCCTTGAGAAAAGCATTCCACCAAAGAAATGGGTGCTTTACACTTGTTCTTTAAAATTAACTAGCACAAATCTACCTGTATCAAGAGAAATGCAAAGTCACTAGAGTTTTTTAGTATGATAAAAAACTGTCAAAGCAGTGACTTTAATAATGAATGTGAAACTTATGCTTTATTTTTGTAATGTCTGGAAATTGCTTCTCTTGGAAAGAAAATTGGTGGTGGTAACTCTTTCCAAGGGTTGCAATCTGCAGAGCAACCAGTGGTCACCAAGATGATATAATCCTGAGGAAAATTGGACTAAACTTTTTACAATTTAGTGTTCCATAGTAAATTGTAAAAAATTGCAGTATCAAATCTAGAGTATAAGCATGGCTGCATTTTACATAATGTCAGCACATTTTATGCTAGTCCCCTTCCCTTAAAAGTCTAGTATAAATTTAATTTATGCTAGCAGTGTTGTATGCAAAGCTAAACAAACACAGCAGAGATTTCAGTGTAATGTATCCGTGCAGCAAAGATATGGCTAAATGCAGAGGAAATGAATGGTAGTTGAAATGAAAATATTTGCCGTGAAGCACAGAGTAAACAGATGTTGCGTTTACCTTTTGTACTACGAAAGGAACCGACAAATGTAATTCTCCTTCTACCCAAAACCTCAGACAAGAACATTCAACAAAATGAAATGGGCTCTAAAATATGGATTTTAGTTTTTTAACCGATGCTCCTTAAAGAAATTTTCTACATGAACAAATATATCAGTAGCATAGGCAAAGCGTGGCTTAACATCTTACTTTGTTTCTTGGCTTAAGTACATACTGGTAACTTACATATTTAAACAAACATTTAGTCTTTGCAGACTTGCATAACAAAATCCTGAAAACTGAATGTAACTACATTACAAGCACCCTAAATAATGGAGAAAATTACTGGTTTAAAAATTTTATCAGCCTTTAGCAAGTAGCTAAGCATTATGATCAACTTCTGTAGAGACGAGTCACTGCGTACAGACAACAGTAAATGGTGATATATGTGGCTCTGATGAAGGATTATTGACCTAAGCAAATATTGGTTATTTAGAAATTACATAGCACATGTAAGGATGTACTTCACATTCAGCTTTTTGGATGTATCTTACTTTACCAAAATGTTCTGTAGGACTATACTTGTTTAATTAACTGAGCTGGTATGCTGTAATCAGTTTCTGGAAGTGCTGTCATTTCCATGTACAATTTCATATTATAGTCTATTTTTTTTCCACTGGAATCTTGACTGGCTGTGCCATGTTATGAAGAGGGAAATAGTTCTATAGTTAAAACCTTTAGTTGTACAGATAAAATCATGCTCAAGGCCAATTTGTTTTGTGGCATGCTAGTATTCGCTTGTGAATATTGCTTTATTGGAAAATGCCCTTAGCTTCTCAGCTTGATGGTTAATTTACCTTTTATATAAGGTTCGTGAAACCATCATACGATGATAACCTAAAAATTTGACTCTTGACATGCATTTGTGTAGGGAACTGACTTATCTTCTAATATTTGTTTTTGGAAGTTGTTTGTAATCTAGTTACACAGTATAATTTGTGATTTTTGTTTGTGTAGTGCTTGTGAAGAGGGACTCCACGGCTGTATCACTTTGGGATGCTGTGAGCTATTCAGGACAGACCATGTCAAACAGTTATGGTGTTGAATTTATTAACTTAATTAGAACAGAAACCTAATGAAGCGCGGTAGACTTAACTCTTATAGCACTTTAAATCCATGATTTCAAAGCACATAACAATTAGTCAGTCAGCCCAGTTTTACAGATCAGGAGGCTGAGGTTAGGGTGACCAGATACAAGTGTGAAACATCGGGACACTTTTTTGGGAGGCATTGGGGAGGAAGAGGGATATAGTTGTGTATATAAGACAAAGCCCCTAATATCGGGACGGATCCGATAATATCAGGATATCTGGTCACCCTAGCTGAGGCACGTGTGCATTGACTAGTGCACCATGTCACAGCCAGTCACTGGTCCATTTAGACCACATAATACCCTTCTTCTCCAAATCTGAAGATGTTTAAGATGGAGAAACATAGCCAAAATTTACATAGAGCTCAGATCTAGTTTCTGTTAGGTGTGACGTTTTAGCACATCTGTTTCCTCAACAGTCAGTGTCTCCTCCTTCTCCTGTTAAATAGTAAGTTTTTTGGTGGCATATTACTTTTCTGAATTGGTAGAGCAAAGTTTTTGTTTCACTCTCCGCAGCAAGGCTAATCACTCTCCTACACTATGCTTGAGTATCTAATTCAAGTATGTCGATATTTAGGAGCAATTTGGAAGTTTAGTCATCAGCATACTATGGAATTTTTTCATGTGATCTGGGGTTTCCGTTGTATAAATATATTATTGTGGTTTTCTTGGCCTGAGAGAATGGAACTGCAAGGTCACACTGGCTTGTAATACTTTTCAGCCTACTCAGCTTTGTTTGTCACATCACTTACTCCAAGCTCCTTTCTTCAATACTTCTGCATTACTGCAGAGCATTTTTTAAAAATATATGCAAATATTTTAAATATATTGATTGTCAGATTAACATTCTGACTTTCAAGAAGTCTTACCACTAAGGATTATTATTCACTTATGTATATACCAGTTGTGTCCAAAAGCCCCAGTCAAGACCCATTGTACTAGGCCATGTGCCAGTAAGGGGAGATAGCATGTTCTTCTAAACACAAACTATTTAAAGCCCTGATTAAAACAAAAACCTTAGCTTAATTTTACTCGCATGTCTTTGCCTTCCTAATTTAATGGGACTGCTCATGTGCATACAATAAAGCATGTGCATGTTTGCTGGATCATGGTCTCACTATATTATAGTTGTTTATTGTCTAAACAATGGAAGGGGATGGAGGACGAGGGTAGCAACCACAATATCAGTAATTACGTGGTTTAGCAATGTGCACAACTGTTGCACTCTCTTGTCAGATGCTGAAACTTTAATAGTCTCCTTATGCCAACAGCAGATCAGAGGTGGTCTGTCATCTTGGGTGTCTCTGTTAGGGAGGGGTGAAAAGTTAACTTAGAAACAGTAGATAATAATAAAGTAGGGATGTTACTTGTAGGCTTATATTATTTTTATTTCCTTGACGCCATCTAGTTTTGAAGCCCCTTTAGTCTTTTAAACCTAAGCTCATATCAAAGACACTGCTGAAAGAAGTACAGCAAAAAAGGCCAGGAGGCTATCTTTGCGAAGAAAGCTATTCTGTCTTTTTTCTTTAGGCATATCCAATAATTTAAATGGTGCATGCGCTGCTTTTTTGATCACAGGCTTGAGAAAATGAGGCTGTGTACGAAAGGCATGCATTGCAAGCCCTAGGATTCAAAAAACATAGTCCAACTGGTGGCCCACGGGCCAGATCCACTTCTTGGGACAATTCTATCTAGCCTGTGAATGCACATTGTAGAGCAAAATGGCATCCTTTGCACAGCATGACCTCACACATGCAGTGCATGCAAGGTCATACTATGCAGAGGACGCCATTTTGGACCACCTAAGTCAGGGGTCGGCAACCTCTGGCACGCAGCTCGCGAGAGTAAGCACCCTGGCAGGCCGGGCCAGTTTGTTTATCTGCCACGTTGGCAGGTTCGGCTGATCACGGCTCCCACTGGCTGCGGTTCGCCATCCCAGGCCAATGCGGGCTGCGGGAAGCGGCACGGGCCGAGTGATGTGCTGGCCGTGGCTTCTCGGCTTCAACGCGGCAGGTAAACAAACTGGCCCGGCCCGCCAGGGTGCTTACTCTCGCGAGCCGCGTGCCAGAGGTTGCCAAACCCTGACCTAAGACATGTAAGGGAGAATTGCATGCCTCACTAAAAATGTCACAGCATCGCACTGAAGCAAGCTAAAGTTACCTGCTGAAGCCTTTCCAGACCTATTCAGACTGATGGCACTCTCTCTCTCTCTCTCACACACACACACACACACACACATTTTTCCTAATGGAATGGTTTCAAAATGAGTTTTAAAATATCTGCATTATCACCAGTATCCATATGAAAATACCTACAGTAACTGGACAATGTACAAGGCAGGAAAAACTTGGCTAGCATTTAAGTAATGTAAATAAGGATCCAGTCATTATTCAGTAGTTTGGTATTTGCTGTAACAACATTAATCACTATGGATTAATTTGAGCATCATGTGGCTATAGTCAGTAATTGTACAGGAATACCAGCATAATTTAGCTATTTAATATATCACAATTTTCAACCATTGATCATGGTATTGACACTGACATCCAACATGATTAGTATTCCTCGGATGGCCCTTCTGGATGGGTAAAATACTCTGTGTTTGTTTACATGGCCTTGTCATTTGGACTATGGGGGTGTGAATTGCAGCACGCGTCAGCATGCAGTGTTTTAATTCCCCCGTGTGGACATTACAGGTGTGAACTAAAAGGTACCTAATTTATGTTAATGTGGTACTCTTTAAACAGGACAGCGTTAATGTGAAATAAGTGCTTTTAGTTGGCTCCCCAGCATAGCTTTTAGTTGGCTCCCCAGCATAGTCAGAGAACAGCATACTAGTGCATGCTGCAGATTACATCTCTGTAATCCAAGCTGTGGGGCTGTGTAGACATAACCTCAGGTCTCCAGATAATGGCAGGGGAATGGGGACACCATATAAACATGTAACAAAAGCCAGTAAACAGGGGTTTAACAGCTTAAGTCTTAGTATGGCAAATATCACACACTTTAGCTTATGAGCTTGTTCCGGAGACTGAGTCAGGATACGATGCCTCCTAGGAGCTGCTAGCTCAAGTGACCCAAGGTTTAGTTGTTCCAGGTCCCTTTACGTAGTTCCAGTTACCCAGAGTGCCTCATTTCCTTTGGCTGCCCGCTTTTGCACCTGGTTCCTGGAAATTAACAGCAGCTGGGCTGGCCTAGGCCTAATGGCAACCATTTCTCGTGAGTAGGAGATTTAAGAGGAATCTAGCTTCTCTCATTCCTGCATCAAGATGAGGAGAGGAAGCCACTGCTTAAGATCTTGGCTTTTCCCTGGGCTCACTGGATATACACACAGGCCTGTAAAAAGGAAAACAAAATTCTTGTATGCAACTTAAATATATCAGGCTCTCCTTCTGGTCACAGCTGTACTGTTATCCAACTCTTTTACTCTGCTGTAACTTCCTAACAGCATTTCTGGAAATGAGGGTGTTCCATCCAGCTCTAGTTTTTCAACTTTGGCTGAAGACAACACTGAACTTTCATTTAGCATTTAAAGTTCATGTAAATTCCTTGTGCTTTGAAAATATTTAATTCTGAACTATTTTGACAAACCTGGAAAACTAATTCCAAGTTCTCAAAGCCCACCTGAAAAAGGGTGATTTTGTTTTTCCTGCCTGACTTCGTCTCTGTAATTCCACAATGACAAATGAGTTGCATAATCTTAAATTCCTATTTTTCAGTGATTTGAGCTGTTTAACTCCAAGTTGTGCAGCTCTCTGCATCCTCCTCAAACATAATTCCGTTCTGGTAACACCTCAGTTTGTATACAACTTCCCTGCAGTTAAAAGGGATGGTTCTAGAATACTCACCAGAGTGCTGAGGTGGATAAGCCTTGTTTTGAGGCCACAATCAGTCCCCCCCACACCAAAACCATTGAAGCATCTAAAAATGTCATATCACCAGACCTATGAAGCACATGACGAAAGTGCCTCACAAATAACCTAGCTTAAGTGGAAAAAATAGCCTCAGTTTCTCTTATTTGTTCATGCTCTTCAGTGGTCCTCAGTTGGCTGGGGTACTTGAGTTTGAGCTCCATCTACAGCCCTCTTTCTATCTGAGGGAGCTGGAGAGACATGCTTGTGGTAGCCAACCCTAAGCACTTTAAGCCTCTTATGCTGCTCTTCAGCAATCCCCCCACTGGCTTCTCTTCTCTTGTCAGACTGTTGTACTTCAGGGAGAGAAGGCAGCCTTATTCTTCACCTCCCCTCTACAGTGAAAATAGCTTCAGCCCCCAGACCACTGCTACTTGAAGGCAAAAAAGCCATTGAAGATGGCACAAGGAATTACTAAATGTGTGTGGGTGTGAAGAGTTGACAGCTCATGAAGATGCTGGCTTGGAGGTAGGTTGTCCATATAAACCTCTTGAATAGACAATAGAGGACTGCCTATCTGCTTCCAATCACACTAGAGGAGATAGTAAGCTTCCCCCATCCCCCTCTCAATATATGAGGCAGCAGGGAGCTGAGGCCTTCATGGGATGGGCTCAGGAGGGGAAGATAGAATGGGCATGGCGCTTGTTAGAGCCTTTAGAGGGCTTGTTAGAGCCATTATTTTTAGCAAATTTCAGACACTTGTCTTTTAAGTCCACAAAGTTACAGCACTGCAAACTCTAATATTCAATATGTGGTTTAGAACTGTACTCCCTGAGGTTGGATGACTTGGAGATTCATTAGTTTACTCTAAGGGGAAAAGATGTCAGCTAGTTTTGTGGATGGACACTCATATAAATTTAAATCAGACACTGAACACTTTAACTAGAAAGTAACAAGTAACTAGTTAAAGCATGATGAAAGCAAAGTCATAGCTGAGTACTTGCACATACTGGTAACCATTGAGGGTGGATTGCCTTTTCTTGATCACAGTCTTCTTCTTCCTGCCTCTTCCTCTACTTTGTCATGGCTGGTAAGAAATTACTAATAAAACTGATCTTGATGTGTTATATCACTGTACCTGTATAATCTATTAACATGTTGCCCTGTACCTTTTCCTTAAGACATGAATGAGTAAAACGCTGATGGCTATAACAAGAATTTTTAATCACACATTCACATTTAAAGGCCTTATATGCTGTCTGCAGTCACTGGCTTAGCTCTCCCGTCAGTAAAACTGAATGCACATTAATTAGTGTGCAAAACCATCAGATTACTTAAATGTAATCTACCATCAATAGCTAGCTGCAAACAGAACTAGATTCACATTGGAAAAACCTCTGATTTTTTTTTGAGCCCAGGTAGTTAATGATAAACTTGTTGCTTGGCTGTTAAATGGCTTTTAGGGCTTACATGGGTAGGACTTTCATGTTCTTGGAAAAACTGAGGTTGACATCACAAAACGGCTGCCACTGTTGACTATTTGGTGTGCTTGGTGTTGGTGCGTAGTCTCAAAAGCTAAAGAATAGGTGGGAATTTTTTCAAAAGTTAATTAAATATAGAACTCTCCCTAAAAGTCATTGGGATTTGGATGCTTAACTCAAAGCTAACTGCCCTTGTTGCCTTGGAAAATCTCACACTGAACTTACATAGATGATACTACTCTGATCCCCTAGTCATAGTCTCTTTCTAGAACAGGAGTGGGCAAACTATGGCCATCCAGACCTCCAGATGTTTTAATCCGGCCCTCGAGCTCCTGCTGGGGAGCCTGGTCTGGGGCTTGCCCTGCTTCGCGCGGCTCCTGGAAGCAGCAGCATGTCCCCTCCTCTTCCCCCCCGCCCCGACTCCTACGCATAGGGGCAGGCAGGGGCTCCGCCCGCTGCCCCCTCCCCAAGCGCCACCCCCGCAGCTCCCATTGACTGGGAAATGTGGCCAATGGGAGCTACAGGGGTGGCTCCTGAGGACGGGGCAGTGCACAGAACTGCCTGGCCGTGCCTCCGCGTAGGAGCCGGGGACGGGACATGCCACTGCTTCTGGGAGCTGCTTGAGGTAAGAGATGCCTGGAACCTGCACCCTTGACTCCCTCCTACGCCCCTGCCCCAGCCCTGATCCCCCTCCTGCCCTCCAAACTCCTCGGTCCCAGCCCGGAGAACCCTCCTGCATCCCCAACCCCTCATCCCCACCCCAGAGCCTACACCCCCAGGCGGAGCCCTCATCCCCTCCTGCACCCCAACCCCCAATTTCATGAGCGTTCATGGCCCGCCATACAATTTCCATACCCAGATGTGGCCCTCGGGCCAAAAAGTTTGTCCACCTCTGTTCTAGAACATAGGTAGGACAAAACTGAAGGAATTTAAATTACTGAGTGTACATATTATGAGTGTACATATTTTTCTAAGTAGAGAGCTTATGTCTTCAGGACTTTACAATAGGCATGCTTCACCAGCAATAAATGAATAGTGACAAATACAAAATGCTTTGCTTCCTCCAAAGGGTGAGTGATTAGCTAGGTCCACCATGTTAGTTTCAGGAAATTTTTATTATATGATAACCATAGAGCAAGGCTGGAATAAAGAAGAGATGTTCCAAAGCGCCAGGAAATTGTTGCAAATATATTTTGACTAATCCTTCTTAATGACACAAATATGTGGCGACTCTAGCACATAATAAAATCAGTGCATGTGGGACCTGAAAAACACATGGGACAATATTAATATGAGAACTTCATTTTGAAAGGCATTCCTGTGTCTGTGTAGCTGGCATGCCTAATGCAAGTTCTGCATTGTACACCTCTACCTCGATATAACGCTGTCCTCGGGAGCCAAAAAATATTACTGCATTATAGGTGAAACCACGTTATATCGAACTTGCTTTGATCCACTGGAGTGCGCAGCCCCGCCCCCCGGAGCACTGCTTTACTGTGTTATATCCGAATTCGTGTTATATCGGGTCGCGTTATATCGGGGTAGAGGTGTATATAATACTTAAATTGCAATATACCAGTGACCTTGCTTTAGGAACTCTTATGAAATTGTCACTTTGTTCATAAAGTTAAATTATTATTATGTTGCAGGAGAGAGGTTTTGCTTTAATCTACTTGAAATGTCTGGATGCAACGTCTTTTGAAGTTATTTTCTTTTCTTCTCTTAAAAACTGGCCAGGGTACTAGCTCCATAGCAGTCCCCTGTTTAGCTAGCCGTGTAAAACAGGTAGCCTGCTCAGATCAGGTTGGTTAGCTGTACTAAACAATGTTCCGGGGTGGTGGAAGGAGACATGTTCAGATTCCATCTAGTGCTCCTCAAAAGTGGTAGCTGCAGATTAGAGATAGTGACATAGTAAGTATTTCAACTGGAAAGCAGACTCTGGAGGACTGGGGGAGCCACATTTATATAGGATAATTGTATGTTGATGAGTGAAGAAACACTAAAAAAGAACACACTTTATAGGAGATATCTGTGGTCTGTGTAGGGAAGTGGGGGAAAGGAAGAGAGGACAATTCCATAAGGAGGGGAGAAAGCAGGACCAAGTCATTGCAGTGAAGTGAGTCAGAGTTCTTGAAGTGCAGAATAGAAATTGGAGCCTTGTTATTTTTCTATAAATGGAAATGAGTGTTCAGAGAGGTGAGGTCCAAGAAGCAAAGACCATTGGGGAGGTAAGAGGGAGGTGGGTGGAAGTCCCTTGGATAAGAACACAAAAGATTTTACCAGTGAGAAGGCCCCTCATTCTAAGGGGGTTTAAGTACACGGTGGTTTTTAAATTATTTCATGCCACAAGATAGAAATTGCTGTACTATATTTAGATTGTATTTATTCCAATGAGTTTTTGAATAACTGCCTGTGTGAACTTGTGAATTATTAGAAACGTTGCAAAATGTACGGCTCTTTGTGCTCTCGCATTTCATGAAGGGAGGCGGGGGGGTGATTCCAAATTTTGGTGAGACTGCCATTACTTTTTAAATTAAACAAACAACAACAAAATATTGCTTTCCATGCAGATTGCCCTGTAGTCCCTAAATGTAGAACAGAGGCTCAATGCAAAACAGTTTCATAAGCAAGAATGGTTACGATAACATGTCATGCCAAATGTGAGTGCAATTTAAGTAGCCTGTGGGAAACCAATCTTGTTTACAATAACTTCTGTTGCATGGTGGAATTTAAAGTTGACTTAATACACACGGAAGTGTGCTGTAAAATAGATCAGATCAGCATCTTTCCACCAAGCAGCCAAACCAAAAATGGAGGGCAGAGGGAGTTCAAGGGAAGAAGCCACATGAAAGACATTAGAATTAATGAGGATTCAGCGTTACTCTAATTAATAACTGGCAAATTAGTAGAGAATTTTTCATCATTTCAATTTACTTATTAAAACTCTTCACTTCCATTACTCTGGACAGTTTGTTTTCTAGCTGCTTGCTTATTAGGAGACATATCAACCATGTGCACTCCTAGAGATGAACGCAAGTGCTCTATGAAGAGTTCTAAGCCAATGTGTGGGTTAAAGTCAGGGAATGCCAAGGCTCAGCCCTGAAGTTGACCGAAAGCATCTTCATTTATTGATGATGGTTTCATATTGAAAAATGCAATATTGAACAGGCATTGCAACTACAACTGGTGAAATGTTATTAGCCATCAATATGAACCTTTTTTGTTAGTGTATAATTCACAGATGGATCCTGATTTCTTAACTGAGGGTTAAACTTAGGCACCCAATTGTTAATAATTTTGCTATGAAGGCTTAGAGGGAAGGATGAAGTGTTGGCCCCATGGAACACAGAACTACATCTTTTGCTAAATCTTAAGGCAGCAGCTAAAGAAATGCTCTTCATAATCATACAATGGGCCAACACATCAAGATACATAAAATGGCTTTACAGTTCTTCACAGAAGGCCTTTTTCTACCCATCCTATTCAGTCATTAATTTCACAAAAAGCATTGGTGTCTCATTTCCTGATGCATTAATTTCAAAGTTCTCATTCTCAAGGCTGTGCACCACTCCTCCACTGCCTGCCTCTACTTTGCTATTCTACCCCTCTTATCCTTTGAGTTCTGCCCCATCCTTTCTTGCTGGCTCTTCAAGTTGCCGATTCTCCTTTATGTTCCAAGCACCTTCCCGAGGTTCTTCAAGTCCCTGTTTAAATTCTACTGCTTTTGAGAAACCTTTCTATATTAACCCCATGCTTGATGTCACTGAATTGTTCAACATGTTATATTTAAGCTCTTGGGCACAGAAACCTTGTTCCCATTGTTGTGCTTGCAAACACAGTTAACCTCACATCAGTGTTGAACATATTCTAACAAATCCTTAACATGGATTAGGAAGGATAAGCAATTCCTATTCATTGTGAGTAATGTAACCTTATCTTTAAAAGACATATATGCTTTGAGGAGTGGAGTGGAGAGATATTATCTTAGAGAATTGAATCTTGACTGCAATTTACCTTCTTTATTCACTAACAAAGTATCCTTAAATGAGATTAATACAATACATGTGAGTATATGTGAATTTACATAGTCACTGGGGAAGTTAATGATGAAGTCCGTAAGTAAAAAGTGAAACAAGCTGTGAAATGTACCTATATGCTTACTAAAATAATGCAGCAGATAGCTGGTGGAAGTGTTGCCTGTTTGAGCAAAGGTACTCAAATCTCTCACATTCCTGTCTGTACCATTGTTTGGGCTTCAATCCAAACATGCTGGATTGATGTAGTAACCACCTACATGTCCATGAAACCAGCTGGTGTATGTTGGATTTGGAAGAGGAGGGGGCTGCTGTTGCCTACAGGGAGTATGTAATTGCTGTAGGAAATTAAGTAGGAGTGCTTAATTTAAAAAAGTACTCTGACTTCTGGAAAGAAATAGCATGAAGCTCTAAATGGAGCCAAAAAATAAGCAATGCTCTTGTAAACACAACTGTAGAGTTTTATACGAGTTCCTCAGATGAAAGAAAATGGTGCCTGAGTTGAAGTGGCACAGATTACTGCAATCTCTTCTTTACTTTAGATAACTTGTGCATCTGGGATTCTCCATGTTCAGCTGTCTGTTTCTGCTATAGCTATAATGTTTCACTGTGCTTTGGTCTTAAAGCTTGCTGTCAAGCTAATCTGCAAAATGGTTTCTTCCTTTGTACCTAGGAAATAGAATCATAGAAATGTAGGGCTGAAGAGGACCTCGAGAAGTCATCAAGTCCAGTCCCTGGTGCTGAGGCAGGACCAAGTAAACCTAGACCATCCCTGTCCAAACTGTTCTTAAAAACTTGCAGTGATGGGGATACACAACCTCCCTTGGAAGCCTATTCCAGAGCTTAACTACCCATATAGTTAGAAAGTTTTTCCTGATATCTAACCTGAATCTCCCCTGCTGCAGATTAAACCCATTACTATTTGTCCTAACTTCAGTGCACATGCAGAACAATTAATCATAGTCCTCTTTATAACAGCTCTTAACATATTTAAAGATCGCTATCAGGTCCCTCTTCAGTCTTCTTTTCTCAAGACTAAACATGCCCAGCTTTTTTAACCTTTCTTCATAGGTCAGGTTTTCTATACTGCTCATCATTTTTGTTTCGTTTCTCTGGACTCGTTCCAATTCACATCTTTCCTGAAGTGTGGAGCCCAGAATTGGACACAATATTCCAGGTGAGGCCTCACCAAGTGCTGAGTAGAGTAGGACCATTCTTTCCCTTGTCTTACATACAACACTCTTGTTAATACACTCCAGAATGGTATAAGCCTTTTTCGCACCTGTATCACATTGTTGACTCATTCAATTTGTGATCCACTTTCCCCCCAGATCCTTTTCAGCAGTACTATGCCCTAGACAATTATTCCCCAGTTTTTAGCTGTACGTCTGATTTTTTTTCCTTCCTAAGTGAAGTACTTTGCACTTGTCTTTATTGATTTCATCTTGTTGAATTCAGCTCAATTTTCCAATTTGTCAAGATCATTTTGAATTCTAACCGTGTCTGATTTTACATTTTGTTACCTAGACATTTTTATTTGGCATACAGCAACACTGAGTTGATTAGATTCAAACTCGGGAAAGGGGGTGCAGGGGTATATCACAGCTCCAAAGTTTCACATAAACTCTCTCCTTTTATAGACATTTATACATTTTATTGCATTTACTATACATTATATTACATGCATTGGATTGGTTACCTTGTAGGAACCAATTCTGGTATAGCATGCTCTGTTTATGTTCTATTTATGTTTGACCTACTCTTTATTTAATTTTTATATTTTTAATGTATTTGGTTGTTTTTTTGTTTATAGTAAATGGTTCCCTGAGTGTTCTCCCTCTTATCTTAGCTGGCTCAGACATTTTGTCTTTTGGCCTCCTGGCCTATTTGCTTATTTTAGTTAGCACAAACATTTTGTTTCCAGCCTGATCATTCATTTACCTCCTTAATTCTATCTTCCAAAGCATGAGGCCTCCTGTCTCCTTTCCTTCCACCCCATGTTTAATTACTCATATTAGGTCAAGCCTACCTACTTACCAGTGCCTTTGTTTTTCATATTTGCTGTTAGTTGGGCGATGGACACTAATTGTCGTTTTTTAATTTGTACAAAATTAGTGGTATTAATGGACAAGGGAGGTGTAGATGCAAACAGAATGGTTACCAGTGACTCCCATTTGTTGGTGTCTGTCACTGCCTCTCTCACACAATCTCCTTCATCTACATGCTTGGACATAGGGCATGGCTCCCAATCTGAGTCAGACGGGTGAGGTTTAGACAAAATCCATTTAGGCTTTCCTGGCATGGTGTTGTCCCCACCGAAAAGTTTGTGGTATTTCAGAGCACATACTGTGTTCCCAAGTTGTACCACCTTCTTCACTTCCTTTGTAATGACTAGTTGGGTCCAACCTTCCTTCCTTCCTTGTGGTTAGGTTTATTTGTGCTGAGCACTCTTAGAACCATCTTGGCTTCATTCATTTACAGCAGGCTGTTTACTTCATCTTCTCCTTGCGTGGCCATATTCACACAGGGATAATGCTATTGATAGGTCTTGTTTTTTATTGTATTTATACTGTTGACATACACCATTGTTTTTAGGATTCCCTATCCATCTAGGTTTAGCAAATATAATTGGCACAGTTGAACTATTAATTCATGGGTGTTCAAGGTCCAGGACTTTCTAGCCTTGCAAATTTTTCTCCCTAACATTTTCTCCCTAATTCTCTTTTCCACTACTGTGGTCTAGATAAGTGTGATTGTCATAACTATAAAGGGAAGGGTAATAGCTGTCCTGTGTACAGTACTATAAATCCCTCCTGGCCAGAGACTCCAAAATCCTTTTCCCTGTAAAGGGTTAAGAAGCTCAGGTAACCTGGCTGGCATCTGACCTAAAGGACCAATAAGGGGACAAGATACTTTCAAATCTTGGGGGGGGAAGGCTTTTGTTTGTGTTCTTTGTTTTGGGACGGTGTTCGTTCTCAGGGACTGAGAGGGACCAGACATCAATCCAGGTTCTCCACATCTTTCTAAACAAGTCTCTCCTATTTCAAACTTGTAAGTAAATAGCCAGGCAAGGCGTGTTAGTTTTCCTTTGTTTTCTCAACTTGTAAATGTACCTTTTACTAGAGTGTTTATCTTTGTTTGCTGTACTTTGAACCTGAGACTAGAGGGGAGTCCTCTGAGCTCTTTAAGTTTGATTACCCTGTAAGGTTAATTTCCATACTGATTTTACAGAGATGATTTTTACCTTTTTCTTTAATTAAAAGCCTTCTTTTTAAGAACCTGATTGATTTTTCCTTGTTCAAGATCCAAGGGGTGGATCCTGACTCACCAGGAGTTGGTGGGAGGAAGGAGGGGGAATGGTTAATTTCTCCCTGTTGTAGATCCCAAGGGGGGTTGGAACTGATTCACCAGGAGTTGGTGGGAGGAAGGAGGGGAATGGTTAATTTCCCCTTGTTTTAAATCCAAGGGGTTGGATTTGTTTTCACCAGGGATTTGGTGAAGGTTTTTCAAGGTTTCCCAGGGAGGGAATCCATTGAAAATGGTGGCAGCCGAACCAGAGCTAAGCTGGTAATTAAGCTTAGAAGTTTTTCACGCAGGCCCCTACATTTGTACCCTAAAGTTCAAAGTGGGGATCTCAGTCCTGACAGTGATGTTTAATAATCTTGACCATTCCCCCTGCTTTATTTCTTAGGTGCAGAACAAGTTTGGTAACATATATACTGCATGTAATTGCTAAAAACATTATTTAATGAATTAATTACAGCATTTACAGATATATTCATTCATTTTAAAGTTTGCTCTATGGAATGCATATTATTAAGGCTGTGTTTCAGTCAGGGGTATTTTTAGTAAAAGTCATGGACAGGTCATGGGCATTAAACAAAAATTCACGGCCCTTGACCTGTCCATGACTTGTACTATATACCTCTGACTAAATCTTGGGGAGTGGACAGCCCAGGGGGCACCGCGGGTGTGGGGTAAGGAGGTAAGGGGGGTACCTGGCTCCGCACCTCCCCGGAAGTGGGATATCCCTCAGTTCCTAGGCAGAGGCGTGATCATGCAGTTTCTGTGCGCTACCTCCTCCCCAAGCACTGGCACCGCAGCTCCCATTGGCCAGGAACTGCGGCAAATTGGAGCTGCGGGGGCGGTGCCTGCAGGTGGAGACAGCGCACCAAGCCCCCTAGCCACACTTCCCCCTAGCAGCTGAGGGATGTCACCGCTTCCAGGGAGCCCCTCCGAGGTAAGTGCCACCCAGAGCCCTTCCCCAACCCCCAGCCCTGAGCCCCCCCCACCCAAACTCCTGCTGTTGCTGCTGGGGGGTGGGGGAGGGGAACGATGGGGGCGAGACTGCCCCAGCAGCGGTCGGTGTGGCTGGCCCAGGGGCCCAGGCCAGCTGCACCAGCTACTGCAGAAGTCACGTAGGTCACGGAAAGTCATAGAATCATAGAAGATTAGGGTTGGAAGAGACCTCAGGAGGTCATCTAGTCCAATCCCCTGCTCAAAGCAGTACCAACGCCAACTAAATCATCCCAGCCAGGGCTTTGTCAAGCCGAGCCTTAAAAACCTCTAAGGATTCCACCACCTCCTAAGGTAACCCATTCCAGTGTCAAGGAATCCGTGACTTCTGTGACCTCTGTGGCAAACTGACAGCCTTACATATTATTAATAGTTTAGTACTTTAACCTTGCAGCAAAAGGTATTATCTCCCCTTTTTTCAATGTCTTGACCAACTGTATGAGTTAGTGAGTTAATTTTAAAGTTTAATTTTTTAATGTTTGCATTAAAAATGTTTTTTAAACATTAAAAAATGTTTGTAGGCCTACTTACAGGTGTCAGCCACAAATCTGGTAAGAGTACTCTCCACTCCGTTATCCAAGTCATTAAGGAAAATATTGAATAGTACCAGTCCTGACCATTGATAACTACACTTTGGGGACGGTTTTACGATCAGTTGTACACCCACGTTATAGTAATTTCATCTGGACTGCATTTCCCTAATTTGCTTATGAGAATGTCATGTGGTACCATGTCAAAAGCCTAACTAAAATTAAGATTTGTCATGTCTGCTGTCCCCCATCCACTAGGCCAGTAACCCTGTCAAGAAGGAAATTAAGTTGGTTTGTCTGTGCTCTGCCTTATAACCCTATTATCCTCTAGATGCTTGCAAATTGTTTGTTTAATAAGTTGTTCCAGTATCTTTCCAGGTATTAAAGTTAGGCTGATAGATATATAATTCCCCAGTTCTCTTTGTTCCCCTTTTAAAATATAGGTACTATGTTTGCCTTTCTCCAGTTCTCGGGGACCTCACCAGTCCTCCATGAGTTCTCAAAGATAATAGCTATCGATTCCAAGATTGCTCCAGTTAGTTCCTTAAATACTCTAGGATGAATTTTGTCAGGCCCTACCGACTTACATCTAACTCAGGGGTTCTCAAACTTCATTGCACTGTGACCCCCTTCTGACAACAAAAATTGCTACACAACCCCAAGAGGGGGGGGGACTGAAGCCTGAGCCAGCCCGAGCCCCGCTGCCCTGCGCGGGGTGGAGGGACAAAGCTGGAGCTCCACTGCCCTTGGGTGGGGGGCCAGGGACATATTCCCCAGGGCAGTGGTTCCCAAACTGTGGGTCAGGACCCCAAAATGGGTCGCAACCTTATTTTAATGGGGTCACCAGGGCTGGCTTGGGCTTGCTAGGGCCCAGGGCCAAAACCGAAGCCTGAGTCCAAGGGGCCTGTAATCTGAGCCCTGTCGCCCACAAGGGATCAACTAATTTTCTTGAACTGAAGCCTTAAATTGGGTGGCAATATGATGGAGCCACCAGAAAACTGCTGTAAATTGTAAACAGAATTGGCATATTTCACTGCATGTTGCAGTGCTGTGCTTGACCCCCTAATCAGGCCTACCCAGTGCACAATTGTGCATTAGGCTACTTCCTCCAAATAACTCAAAAGTGCGGCTCCTTCATTTGCTCAGACTGTGAGTGAGTCCTTCCAATGCAGTTAATCACCAAATTACATGTAACATGTTAAATGGAGTATCTCCTCAGTATAGTTTTATCATTATGCAATAGAGTTAATTATTACAGATGAGTGATTTCCATTTCTGAAGAAACTATGTAGCCTTAGTAAAACGGGATGGATCACTTGCTGTTTGCCTATTCTGCTCATTCTCTCTGAAGCACCTGGCATTGGCCACTGTCAGAAGACTGGATACTGGAATAGATGGACCATTGATCTGATGCAATATGGCCATTCTTATGTTCTTATATTATACTTGTTTAAACAAATTGTATCCTTATTTACTCTAGTGAAATACGTAGACAGCTACAAAAAGTGTCTGACAAACTCTTTGTCTCATGAGAGTGGGACAGGGGGTGGGTTTAGCAGCTTTATGTGTGACCCTGAATGCACAAATTCACTGTTGTGAATGGGTGGTCTAAGGCCTTGGCTGATTAACCAGACCCAATATTTTTAGGTTTTTGGACAGAACCATGATTTTGGAATAGAATACAAGGCAAATCTGGTAACTTCCATGAACAGTAAGAGGAATAAATCAATATTGTAACTGCTATTATTAAGCCTCGAATAAAAAGGGCAGCACAACTCTGCCATATGTTATCACTTGTGATACAAAAGACCAGTTATGTCAGCTAGCTACTGTCAGCAGTGCATACAGAAAAAAATTATAACCAGGAAATAAAAGGGTGTGATGCAATCCAAAGGTTCAGGTAACAGACTGTTGCCAAACTCAAGTGTTCAAAACACATGAATAAAGCTCCCATAAGTGAATAACTTAAATTTTAAGGTTTTAAAAGATAACAATTTGGGGTTTGTTTACTTTCTGGTTTCTGAGCCTGTAGGGTTTGTTCATATTTTCAAGCTTTTCTCCTCCACCATAAAGGGGCTAGTACCTTTTTATTTTGAAATGAAAGTTGAGATTTTCATGAAATAACAGTATTTGGGAAATGGGGCTTTGAGACAAGCACCAAATATCACAAGGCTCAGGATGAAATTACAAGAGTTGGCAACACTTGGTGACAGTAAACTTTAAGTATGGTGTTCTTAAATAATGTGGTGAATCCACTGAGTATGAATCCTTTGCTGCTCCTCTGGCAGCTGATTGGAGGGTAATAAATTAGCTAAGATCAGCAGGTTTCGTGATGTTTGGATTGGGATGGTGGGGAAGCTGGGAGGAAGAAGCCTGTTGCTAATGATGGGCACTGAGCAAGCTAGGCTTCTGGAGCTGCTCGGTGCATTTGAATCTACCTCGGTTTCAGATCAATAGGCCTCACTTACATAGTGTGAAATTCTAAAAAGCACACCATTATAGCTGAGTCTGACATGAAATTCCTCCTATAGAAACTGGCTTGTAAAGCCCCACGTTTTCCTACTGTTTGGGTGACGGGCAGTAATTTCTTAATAGAAAGCAAAGTTTTTGTATTGCCTATTGGTTGTTTTGTAGAAACCTAAGGTGAGATATCTGAAATCCATTGGCTTCATGTTACTCTTTTAGAAAAAGCCAAGCTGATAATGATAGTGCATGGGATCGGCAACCTTTGGCATGTGGCTTGCCAGGGTAAGCCCCATGGCTGGCTGGGCCGGTTTGTTTACCTGCCGCGTCCGCAGGTTCGGCCGATCACAGCTCCCACTGGCCATGGTTCGCTGCTCCAGGCCAATGTGGGCTACGGGAAGCGGCGTGGGCCGAGGGATGTGCTGGCTGCTGCATTTGTGATGTTGACACTGGAACTAGAAGAAGGTGCAGGGAATACCACTGTCCTATATAAGGGGCAGGAAATGGGGAGACAATTGAAGCTGAAGAAAGCCAACAGCCTGCAGAATGGCAGAGGAGATGTCTCAACATCCCTTCACCCAGGCCTTCCTGCTTCTGGCCAGTCTTTTCTTTACTTCCTGGATCCTAAGTCTTCTTATAGATCTCTTGACCCCCTAATCAGGCCTACCAAGTGCACAATTGTGCATTAGGCTACTTCCTCCAAATAACTCAAGCAACTCATATTCTTGGGAACAAAGGTTGTATTGTTTATCAGTGCATTACTACAGATTTTGCTGATTCAAACCACCTGCTGGAATGACAAGTGAATAATCACTTTAAATTTCTCCTGTTTGGCTGTTTTCCTCCACCTGCTCCACAAGGTAACCATCAACTCCAACATGCAGCACCTAAACTGTGGTATGGGTGGGATTTTAGAAGGCAGACTAACAACTCAAGTTGTAAGTTCCCTGCTTGTGAAAGCAGAATATTTAGTAGCACAAAGTGGTCAACATCTCTGCATTGTATTTTATGGGAACCATTTGTGGAGTTTGATGCAAGAGAGTCTTTAGTAAACAAGTTCAAACTCTAATACTGTCTGTCCCTCCCTAAGAATGTTTTGGTGATTAGTATAGCACCATTCGCATGCTGCACCACATAGTTTTATTTTACCTGTTACCTAAAGCCTCTGCTGCTGAACTGCTTTGTCTTTAATGGATACAGGCTACCATCTGCCTCTAGCCCTACATGACAAACTACATTTTCAGGCATGAACTAACAAAGGTTTGTTACCTATGAGGTGAGCAACTCATTTAGATATTTGGATTTAAGTTTTCACTCTGATATTGACACACTAGATCAGACCATTGGTTCATGAAGTCTAGCATCCTACCTCCTACAATGTCCAATTCCTGAAGCTTCATCAGCTTACCCCCATCTTGCTTCCCAATTAAGATTTTGGCCTGCAGTTTAGTTCTGTACCATACACTGGAGGGAATTTCTTCCCTAATCCCTGTAGCAATGAGCTTGATCCTTAAAAAATAAGGTGCAAGCTTCTACCTCAAGATGCAAAAGTATGTTATTCATCACATTATTTAGGCCCTTTTAAAATCTATCTGCAGTAAAATAATTAAATATATTGTATATATCTATGTATTTAAAGCCCTCTTCTTCTGTTGAATAGCTTTTTGAACGCCATACTGTAAAGAACCAGTAATGGCATCAGCTTGATTTCCAGGAAGGACAATGTTTCATTTCTGAAGCTGAGGAGGGAGGGAAGCAAAATACACCTCTACCCTGATATAACGCGACCCGATATAACATGAATTCAGATATAACGCGGTAGCAGTGCTCTGTGGGGGGGCTGCGTACTCCGGCAGATCAAAGCAAGTTCGATATAACGCGGTTTCACCTATAACGCAGTAAGATTTTTTTTTGGCTCCCGAGGACAGCGTTATATCTGGGTAGAGGTGTATCTGGGTTCCATTCCTGGATCTGCCACAGTTCCTATGTCACGCAGGTATACTGCTCATGCGATACTGTGACTTAACTTTGTGACTTTTTGCCTGTCTGTTACAGGAGAATCTCATTACTTTCCCTACTTCGCAGGTGTGTTACGAGGCTTAATTTTTCATCATTATAAAGCACTTGGCATTTCTCTAGTGCCTTCAAACAATTGCCAGTCTTCAATAACACATTCCACTTTAAATTTATGTTCCCAGACAGTTATGCCAATAATTGCTTTAAGCTTTGGAAAATTGGCCCTTTTAAAATTCCAAATACACATCTTACATATTAGCTGGTGCCATATTCCATTTGCATGAAGTAAATGTAGCCAGATCATGATCACTGGTATCTAGACAACTGATAATGTTTAGGTCAGCAATTCACTCTTCTTTGTCAATCAGAGTGAGGGCCATTATCCTGTGCTGAGTGCAGGACTTTGTATTAAGAAATCATCATCTATTATTTTTAGAAACTCTAAGGAAGTTTTATTGCTGGCTGCATGCAATGTCCAGCAAGTGTTCCCCAGGTTCAAGTTAGCCATGATAATTTTTTCTTCCCACATATTACTTACAGATGGTTAAGGAGCTGTTCATCCTGCTCTCTAGTGAGAGTAGGTGGTCTGTAACAGATGCCCACAGTACTACTACTTTAGCTTTACTAGGTAGAATATTAATCCATAAGCATTCAAGGTCCTGCAATTCTGAACTATGACTCTAACAGGCAAAGTGTGTCTTTGTTGTAAAGGACCATTGCTTCTTCCCTTTTCCCATTCTATCCTTTACAGAACAACTTCAAGCCATCAATTTTATTGTTCTAGACATAAGAATCATCCCACCGAGTGTTAATAATACCAACCATATTATGTTTCTTTCACACATAACCATCCTCTGGTTTATTACTTAGGCTCATAACATGAATAATTAACAATTAAATGTGTTCTATATGTCCCCTAGCCCTTGAATTTGTCATGTGTGACACCATGAAGATGGTTTATGTATTTGTCTGTTTGTACCATGATGCTGAGGAGATGCTTCCTGCTAATCTCTGAGTGGTGAGGTGAAGAAAAGTGCAGAAAAGTGTCCTCTTGCCACTGTTCTATTCAAAGGTCAGGGAGATGGGGAAAGAACTCAGGGATGTGGTAATGAGCCCAGGGTGGGCAGACATTATATATGTATAGAAGAATGGCCATACTGGGTCAGACCAGTGGTCCATCTAGCCCAGTATCCTGTCTTGCAGCAGTGGCCAGTGCCAGCAGAACAGGGCAATTATTGAGTGAGCCATCCCTTGTCATGCAGTTTAATATTTAATTTAATATATGGAGATATCCTATCTCCTAGAACTGGAAGGGACCCTAAAAGGTCATCGAGTCCAGCCCCTTGCCTTCACTAGCAGGACCAAGTACTGATTTTGCCCCAGATCCCTAAGTGTCCCCCTCAAGGATTGAACTCACAACCCTGGGTTTAGCAGGCCAATTCTCAAACCACTGAACTATCCCTCCCCCCAAGTTCTAGCTTCTTTCCTTATTGCTTGCATTAACTCATTAAACTCATTCTTTGCATTATTGATTCAATGGGTCCTTTGAACAGAGGTAAGTCCAGGAGCCCTCCATTTTGAAGAAAGATTGGGGACTGAAGAAGAGTCAAGAGTGTTAAAAGGTGTCAGAGCCAGAGGGGTTTTGAGTTCCAGTATGGGACTTCAGTTTATGCCTTTGAGACTTTTATAATAATTACCCTGTGACAAGGGAGTTCTAAGCTTCAGTGCTGGAAAAATACTCTTGAGGAACCTTGAGAAGGGGAAACAGAGGATGGGATACCTGCAGGAGCACCCCAGGCCAGAAGGGGGTGCTCCAAGATCGTGACCCTCTGACAAAGTTACTGGCACTCAATTGTTGTCAAACTCTGTGTGTGCCTTCTTTACACCTTTGATGGAAACTTGACCCACTTTAAAGTCAATGCAAAACTCCATTGACTGGAGAAAGTTTGGGATTTTCACCCTTTGTGTTTTCATATCCTGAGAGATTAGGCTATTTTTGTGTTGTATATTTTAGTTTATCATCACAGCTTCTCAAAGTGTAAAGAAACAGACCAATAAAGGTAACTTGCTTCCTTCCAGGAAAAGTTTACTTAAATTATGCCATTATAGAACTCAGGGTGCTCAATGCTGAGAGGTACAATCAGTCACAAACATGAAGTAACAGGGGCTCAGAAACGGTCTTCATGTTCAATTTTAAAACAGCAACAGCATTGACTATACTGAGCAGTCCAACGAAGTTTTCCAAAAGGAGGAGTAAAATGTGCTACTAAAAGATGGTATTATAAATGCACTAATTGTAGGAATGGCCTAGTTAGTTAAGAGCTCCTGATATGAATGTAGAGAAGACACAAATTTAATCTCATGGCTACCAGACAATATCTTAGAAATTTAAATGGCAGTGACAGAATTTAACAGCAGGTTCTGGTTTTCATGGGCAATCCCACTCCAGAGGCAGATGCAAGAGGTTAACCCTTGAGTTTGGCTGGCATTATTGCAGATGTCTACATAGCTTGTTTTGTACAAGACTGAATTTAAACAGAAACTAACCTGCTATTGCTTTGTGTGGGAGATGAGACAGAGTGTGGGATAAGAATTGTTGTTGTGGTTTTGTGACCACCATGTTGTATTTTAACCTCCATTTTGAATGTAACCTTCAGTGTGGCTTCGAGAATTGATTTTTGTAGCAGGAACTTGACATCCAGTGGAGACACTAAGTTTGGGAAGTTGAGAGAAAGAAATCAAGGACCATCAACACTGAGTCAGTGGCTCTGTCCTACTAATGGTTTGCTGTCATTAGGACCGTAGTCTGCAGAGCTGGGGGTCCAGCCAGGGCAACCCCCTGCACACCAGGACATTGTGCCACTTTTGGCCAAATTTTGTGAATTGCATTGTGACCTGGCCCAAGGGGTCGCCAGACTACTCAGGTTTGTACCAGTTTGCAATGCTACTCAAATGAGGAGGGGTTAGATTTAGGAGCTCCTGGGCCAGGGAAGTCAGGCTGCTGGGGTGATAGTGGCAATGGGGGCATTTGAGAGGGGAAGAGAAGGGTCGTGAGGGCGGGGGGAACCTATGGCCTTCTCCCTTTAAATGGCACTCTAAAGCCCTTTATTAGGGCCAGGGACTTTGAATGACTCTGCCTAGAAGCCAGTGGGGAATAGGGAGTGGGGCTGGTATTTGGAAATCTCTAAGCAGAAGTGCATGGGCAGAAAAGGTGAAAGAGGCTGTTTTAAAAGAAGAATGTCCTCTAAGCCAGGAGGGCCATTCCACTGCCAAAAGGAACTCTGTTAGCCAAGAAGGCAGGAAGGGTTGCCTGGCCTCTGGAATTGGACCAAACCTAGGACTCTTAGGTGTTGAGGTCAGACTTGAGTGGGTTTGTGTTTCAGAGTTTGTTGTTTTCCATAGATCTATAACTCTCCTGCTTTGTAAGAGTGAAAGTTTTTGTGGTTAAATTCCTGGGCAAGTCCATGTGCCTTGCTTTACTGCCACGTTGTCCATGAAGGGTGTAATTAAGAAACCAGACTCTGGGTTGGATATGTTTAAGCAACTGGGGGCTCTGGGGACTTAGGCACTGATACCAGGGTCTAGGCAGACAAACTGCAGGGCCCCACTGTCCAGAAGGGTGTCCAGACATGGGGTCTGCATCTGGAAATGCACGTGAGATGCTCAGAGCTAGGATCAGTGATCAGTCACTACCCAGACTGAGGATGTTTAGAAGCATGTGTGATTTAGTTGTTGCATCCAATTACAACAGACTGGGGTCCATCCAGAAAATGGTACTGAGAACAGGTTGTGACAGGAGGCATGTGTGGAAGTATGCTCCCGTTGGTCTGCTAACAGCTTGCATGCCTTTTGCATCCACCATAAGTGTGCTTGCGAAGAGGTGGGAGAAGTACCAGATACTCCTTTATATATACATTTCACACATTCAGTGTGAGGATGGATTAGTGATCTGCATTCCAGCCTGGGCCCTGGTCTACACTACAGAGTTAGGTCGATGCAAGGCAGCTCCTGCTTATCTTGGGAAGGCTACATCTTCACTACGGGGGGGGGGGGTCGATTTAAGATGCGCAAATTCAGCTACGCAAATAGCATAGCTGAATTCGACGTATTGCAGCCGACTTACCCCGCTCTAGGGACGGCGGCAAAATCGACCTCTGCGGCTTCCCGTCGACGGCGCTTACTCCCACCTCCGCTGGTGGAGTAAGAGCGTCGATTCGGGGATCGATTGTCGCGTCCCGTTGGGACGCGATAAATCGATCCCCGAGAGGTCGATTTCTACCCGCTGATTCAGGCGGGTAGTGTAGACCCAGCCTAACTCGCCCACTACACCAACTTAATAATTCCACCTCCACGAGAAGCGTAGAGTCAAAGTTGATGTAGTTAGGTTGACACAGCTTCAGTGTAGACTTACATTGACTGTTGCTGGCTTTCAGAAGCCGTCCCACAATGCCCCACGCTGACAGTTCAATCAGTACAAGTGCCTCTGGTGAGGATGTGCACCGCTGACACAAGGAGTGAAATGTAGACATGCATGAGCAATGTAATTACTGTGGCAGCTGTATGCCGACATAAACTAGGTTGACTTAATTTTGTAGTGTGGACATGCCCTAAGTCATGTACTCCAGCTCTAACCATCTTTTGCTCCTGATTATTGTTTAATATTGCATAATATGAGAAATTGGAATGGCATTTCATCTGAAGTATTTCTTAAACCTCAATTCTAACCCCTCACATACAAAGTACTGTGACATTACGGAGGTAAGCAGAATTTAAATTATTTGCACAAGATCAGGTTTGCAAGGCAGTATTGGGAATAGAAGCTGAAAGACTTCAATCTGCTCCCTTTAATTAATTATGGTGTGTGTATATATACAGATGCGTGCGCGCGCACACACTTGATACTGTGACAAATGAATCTATTTCCCCCAGTGATGTGCCTGTATAATTCTCAAGATGAGGGTAGGGTTTTTGGAAGAACAGATTCGCAACTTACTTTTTGAAGGGTTTGACTGGCACAGAAGAGTAACTGTAAACTAAAAAATGTTCAAACTGTGCTGGAGTATAGAAAAATGTATGTAGCTCTAATGCTATTGGAAGATGTATTATGGCATGCATCATGGAATCTTGGAGACACTTTAAAATATTATTCGCATGTCTGGCTTGAGTTCACTAAATTCTCTTTAAAGAGGAATGTAGGATTATGCAACTCTGAAGAATTCTTGCTTTGGAGCAGAGTTTGCTCCAATTGCTTTGTTTCACTGCTTGCAATAAGTACACACATCGTGTAACTTATTCTTCAATATATTTACCAAATATGTATCAAATTATAAGCACGGGGAGATATGTCTATGGGTAAAACATCCTTTAAAGTAACAGCTCAGTGTGAAAAGCAACAGAGGGTCCTGTGGCACCTTTGAGACTAACAGAAGTACTGGGAGCATAAGCTTTCGTGGGTAAGAACCTCACTTCTTCAGATGCAAGTCATAATATTGCATAATATGAGAAATTGGAATGGTCATCTGAAGAAGTGAGGTTCTTACCCACGAAAGCTTATGCTCCCAGTACTTCTGTTAGTCTCAAAGGTGCCACAGGACCCTCTGTTGCTTTTTACAAATTCAGACTAACACGGCTACCCCTCTGATACCAGCTCAGTGTGAGCTTACTTTATTGGTATTCACACAAAATATGCATTCCATGCCATTGTAATCCATGTTTATGTTCCAGCGGAAATCATTCCATTCCATTGTTTGTTTGTTTCTGTTTGCATAAAGCTCCCACAACACCTATATTAAAAGTTAATAGTGTTTTTATACTGCCCTGCTTCATATGTTGCATGCCAAAAGAAAAATAAATTAACCCAGAGAGTCATAAGAACCAGCAGTCTTACTAAAATTGGTGTGGGTCACAACCTCAATCTATTCTCCTGTGGGTAAAGGTGAATAGTGTTAACAGAGCTACTTATGAACCATGAGAGGACAGCTTGGCTCATGACTGCCAGCTTTCCTGTATCGTGAGTTATATGGGGTAGTGTTCTCTGAACATGTAACTTCACACAATACTAACAGGGCTTGTTCATGCAGAGTGAAATTTAACATGGTGAAAAAGGGTTGTAGCTGGCCCTGAATGCCAGTCAGATGTAGGACTTCTGTCCCGAGGAGATATTCATCCATAATGAACATATATTTTTCTGCATGAATCTGTGCTTAAAAAAATTGAGAGCTCATTAATTATAAAGTAAAAGACTCTTTAGACTTGCAGTATAACTTTCCAAGTGTCTTTGAATGGCTTTATTTAAAGAATTTCCACTGAAAGGTACTTTGGTATACTGATATATTTGAAAGCCAATGAAGATTAGAGGTTAAGGTTTAGGTTTTTGCGGCTGGAACCTGCTAGTGATCCTACTGTCACCTACCAAGCTTTTTATAACCTTACCTTAGCCCTTAGTCCATCCCATTCTCTGCTGCACATTGGGCTCTCCACATTTGACATCCTTGCCTGTCAACTGCCCTTCTCTCCAAATCTTCCCATTTCATGTTGAGGTGCTTGATGTTGTTCAGAACTGTTCGTTTCCATGTTATTCGCTGTCTTCCTCTCTTTCTTCTTGTGTTTTCTGGCTTCCATTCAAGGGCGGTATTTGGTAAGCATTCTTTTTCCATTCTTGTCCCAGCCACAGATGTCTTCTTTTGTAGATTATTTGTGAGCAGGTGCCTCATCCAGTAATTTTTCTGACTTTTTCATCCATCGTCCTATCTCTATATGTTATTCCCAATAGTCTTCTCAGACGTTTGTGATGAAATGCATCCAGCTTTTGCATATCTTTCTTGATAAGTTGCCATGTCTCACTGCTATATGTTGTGATGGTGATCGCAGTTGCTTTGTACACATTCAGTTTTGTCTTGAGGGAGATGTTTTTGAGTTGCCTGATGTTTTTGAGTCTTCCAAGTGCAGCATTTGCCTTCCCGATTCTTCTTCTTATTTCCTCGGAGCTAGTACCATCTTGGCTGATGGTACTTCCAAGATCCGTAAAATTGTCCACCTTCTCCAGTTTCTTTTCTTGTAGTCCCCATTAACGTGACTTTACATTTCTTTGCATTGTATCTCAAACCAATCTTCTCCATTACTACTTTTACTTGGTTTGTGCATTTTTGTAGTCCATTGGCATCTTCACTGATATGAGCGATGTCATCAGCAAAATATAAATCAAATAGCCTTGAATTATTCCATTTTAGGCTCTATTACTAGAACATGTGGCTGAAGAAACAAAACATACCTGCAGGAACCTTGACAAAGCAGTAAAGAAACAATGCAAAAAAGATAAGCAAAATTGGATAGAAAGTAAGGCCTAGTGAAGCTGAAGAAGCAGGGGGAAAAAACAATAGAAGAACAGTCTACACAATCCTGAAACAGTTAACAGGATATGGATCAAAATTCAGAAGTGTCCCAGTGAAAGGGAAACAAGGAGAAATTTTGAAAACACAGGAAGAACAAGAAAATTGATGGGTGGAACACTTCAAAGAAGTGGTAAACTAACCAGAACTGGAATTTAACAATGATAAACCATTAGACCTAGATATTGATGTATCTGAGGTAAAAATCGAAGAAGAAGGGGAAAAAAAGCATTGCAGAAGCTGAAAAACAACAAGGCACCTGGTTTGGATGGCATTCATCCTGAGATGCTTAAATATGGAGACAAAGACGTGGAATCAGTCATTTGTTTGCTGTGCAACAGAATATGGATGGAGGAAAAAGTGCTGGAAGAATGGACCCTTGGTATTCTCATCAAGTTACCAAAGAAAGGTGATCTAAACAGTTGTTCAAATTGGAGGGGAGTAATACTTCTATCTGTCACAGGAAAAGTATTCGCAGCAGACCTCCTGAACAGAATGAAAAGAAAGATGGATACCATCCTACGTGAACAATCTGAAATTAGACAAGGAAGATTGTGCACAAATGCTATTTTCACCCTGAGAAGGATTATTGAGAACACAGTTGAATTCCAAGGCAGTCTTGCCATCAATTTTGTGGACTTTCAAAAGGCAATTGGTAGTGTAAACAGAGAAACAATGTGGAAAATTGTGGGACAATATGGAATTCCAACAAAATTAACACTATGAAGGAATTCTATGCCAACTCAAAATGCTACATTAAAATGGAAAATGGATTGAGTAAGCCATTCAGCATCAAGACAGGTGTAAGGCAGGGGTGCATCCTGTCTCCTTTTTAGTTTATGTTAGTCATTGACTATGGATTAAAACAATGCTTTTTATAAAGGAAACCTAAAATGCTATTTTCCCACAAATGCAAGTAACAAATCACTACAAAGCAATAGTGTTGCATACCATGGATCACAGTGAAAAACTAATTAGATTTGGCTTTGACAGTGGTTCATCACTCCTGAATGTCTGTGTTAGCACAAAGTTTCAAGAGCTGCGATTGAAAGCAAGCAATAAACAATTGCCATCTGAAATTGTAGGTTGATCTAAATTAACTGAGTGGCTCATGAACCCCTGCAATCCTGTTGATGAACCCATTACAAAGTAATAACAAGCTGAAACCAGGAGAGTTTCTTCTGGGCACAATTGCTTACAAAAAGCTTGCACATCTGTAATTTTGTCTCCAGTAGACCTGGCTGAACAATGAACAAATTGTTTAAGAAAACAATCATTTGTCAGTTAAAAGAAAAGTAGTGTGACTACTCAATCGGCTCCAATGTCCATGAAAGTCAGTGAATTACAGAGGGGAATTTATCTAGCAGGACAAGAACGCACTGTTGCGTGGCAAATGATTAAACTCAAGTGCGTGAATTGATAAATCACCAACATACAGTAACACAGCTTAAGAATCCCAAAGTTACATTGCATAAAGAGAACATTGGCTGCAAAGGTCTTCCACTTTTGCAGTAACGTGTAGAAGACTGACTCTGGGTACTAAGGCATTAAGCACTAAATGGTCCCATGTGGGCAGTGGGGTTTCTGACTGTTCCTCCCAGCGAAAAGAGCCAAGCCTGGAGGAAGAGTTCTGCTCTGGCAGCTGATAGGCAGGAAACAGTACAAAGAGAGGAGGCAGAGGTCAGATTGTGACAGAGTAAACAGTCACTTGAGAAGAAGGAAGAAAAAACGCAAATCCTTGGAAAAGCTGGATTGGAAGCAACTGTAGAAAGTTTGGTTGGGATTTGGTTAGGTTTGACTAACCTCTCACCACCTAAACTCCCTAGGTGCCTAAGTTTGCACTGGAAAAGTCCCCATGACATCTAAATTGCTGTCGGCATGTGCACAGCTGGCTCAGCACTGGTATCACTGAGCAGCTTGGTGCCTAATTCATGTGTAAGCCCCAGTGGGATTCACAACATAGGAATTTCTCTGTGCTTCTCTCCTGCAGGGTCTGATCCAGTAGACATGCTCACAAGCGGCCGTAGAGCATGTCTCCTGGATCAGGCTCCACACACCACAGCTGGAGGAAGTAATTGTGGTGCCCCCCCTTTATACCCAATAGCCCAGTGGTTAGGGCTTTCATCTGGGAGGTCGGAGACCAGCGTTCAATTCCCTGCTTCACATCAGGCAAAAGCAGGATTTGAACCTGAGTCTCAAACATCCAGAGTGGAAGCTCTGGCCACTGGGATATTGAGCTTAATGTGGGAGGGGCACCACCTCTCCTGCTCCTTCTCAGTTTGTCTTGGAAAAAGGGCTGAGCTGACTTAAGTGCCAAACTCCAAAAGAGAGTTCATGGCAGTGAATCCCAACTGAAGGGAGCCACCTCCCTCTGGTCCTGAGTTAGGGTCCAAATCCCCTTTTGAGGAGAGGGGTTTTTGCCACACCCCTTTCCTCAGCACTTCCTTCTGGCTATCTTAGGCAGCTTCCCCTTTTTAGGCATCTGTCTCTCCCCATACACTGGGTGCCTAACTCAGTGCTGTAAATTCCACTTGGTGGCAGGGCTGCTAAAAGTTAGGCCCTGCATTGGTCGACCTGGGTCCCTGTTTGAATCCCACACTTTGTGCCTGTCCTAGGAAGACAGTGGTCCAGCTGTTGGTACTCACTGTTCTAGTGGGGGACTGGAGCCTTGGCTATTAGTCCTTAACAAAGTCTTCTGAGTGGGGTCTGGGCCGCTATACAATACAGACTCTTCTAACTCGGGGATGAGGAGAAGTGTGCTGTTAAAGGAGTGCCAGGAAAAATGGCTCCAGAGAAGAGGGCACTGATGACAGGACCAGGGTTGCCAACTTTCTAATTGCACAAAACTGAACACCTCTGCCCCGCCCCAGCCTGGTCCCTTCTCTGAGGCCGTGCCCCCTGCTTGCTCCATTTCCTGCATCCCTCTGTCGTTCGCTCTCTCCCACCCTGACTCACTTTCTCTGGGAGGGAGCTCAGGGTTAGGGCAGGAGGTTGGGGTACAGGAAGGGGATGAGGGCTCCAGCTGGGGTTGCAGGCTCCGGGAGGGTGTTTAGGTGCAAGAGGGGCTGCAGGGTCCCAGCAGCGCTTACCGGAGCTCCCGGAAAGCAGCTGCCAGGTCCCTGCAGCCCCTAAGCACATGGGTGGCTAGGGAAGCTCCGTATGCTTCCAGGAGCCACACGGAGCCAGCAGGTAGGGAGCCTGCCTTGGCCCCCGGTGCAACCGGACTTTTAGTGGCCTGGTCGATGGTGCCAACCGGAGCCGCCAGGGTCCCTTTTTGACTGGGCGTTCTGGTCGAAAACCGGATGCCTGGCAACCCTAGATAGGACCAAGTTGGAGAAGAAGCAGTACCTGGAAAAGGGTACGAGTTTAGTCATGCAAGCTGGGGTTTGTCTTGTATAGTGACTTTGGACTTGCCAGAAAAGGAAAAAGACTTGGCGCACACTGACCAAAGAGAAATTTATGAGGTAATAGCAGTGAAGGCAACAAAATATATGCAGGTGAAATAAATACTGATGTCTGTTTTCGGAAATGCTGCTTCTTCTTCGAGTGCTTGCTCATATCGATTCCAATTAGGTGTGTGTGCGCCGCGTGCACAATCGTTGGAGAAATTTTTTACCCTAGCAAGACCTGGTGGTTCGGCTGTGGAGCCCCCTGGAGTGGCGCTTTCATGGTGCTGGATATATACCCCAGCCGACCCAGCGCCCCCTCAGTTCCTTCTTACCGCCCGTGACGGTCGTTGGAACTGTGGAGCGCGGCATAGCTGTTTTCCACTCTCCCTAGCTTTACCCTTTGCTTCTTGTAGATAGTTGTTAATTGTGTTTTTTAGATTAGTAGTTGTTGTTAATAGTTATAAATAGTTTTTCATAGTTAGCAGGGGCTAAGGGGTCCTTTATTCCCCCCTTTTCCCTCCCGGTGCACAGCCGGGCTCATGCCCAAGGCTCCCGGCTTTAAGCCGTGCGCGACATGTGCTAGGCCTATGCCAACGGGAGACCCCCATGACTCTTGTCTGAAGTGCTTAGGGGAGTCTCACCAAACAGACAAGTGCAAGATTTGCAAGGCTTTCAGGCTAAGGATGAAAAAGGAGCGGGACTTCAGGCTTAAGCAGCTCCTCATGGAAGCGGCACTTAGCCCGGATCCTCCTTCAGCGCGCCAGGTTCCGGCACCGAGCGCCTCGGTGCGTAGTGCCCCAACGGCTCCTTCTGGTACTGCACCGCAGGCAGACACGGAAAAGGCGCCACAGCACCGTCCTCCCTCAGCACTGTGTCTGCCGCAAGCCCCTCGGCGCCGGTCCCTGTCTCCGGGACATAAAAGGCCCTGTAAAACTCAGGACGCTGCCGTCCAACAGGCACCAGCTCCCCCCGCACCGGTGGTAGAGCCGCGCCCGACTTCCGAATGCCAGAGGGTGCAAGTATCATCAGCACCGTTGACTCCGGCGCTGGGCGTAGAGCCGTTGAGTCCGGTGCGGACTGGCTCACCGCCTCGTCAGGTGGTGGAGCCCTGTCTCCCTTCTACACTGGAGACATTTGCCACGGTGAGAGACCTCATCACCCTCATGGAGCCGGCACCTTCTCAACCCACGGCACCGCATGCCCTTCGTACGGTACAGTCCAGGGGCAAGCCTACCTTGATACGGCCGCCATCTCCGGGCGTGGACTCGCGGCACCACTCCCAGTCTCGGAGCAGGTCTCGACGCCACTCGCAGTCCCGGCACCGATCTCCATCTAGGTGCCGGTTGTACTCGTGGCACAGATCTACCTCCCGGCACCGGTCTTCTTCTCGGCACCGACCCGAGCATCAGTACCGGTCGGAGTCAAGGCGCAGCTCTCGGCACCGGTATGAGTGCCGCTTCCATTCCCAGGGCCGCTCCCGGCACCGAGGTTACAGACGGTCTTCGTCGTCCAGATCCAGATCTGGATCCCGGTACCGACATGCATATCGGCACCGTTCTCAATCCCGGTACCGTTCACCGGCACCATGCAGAGACCGCTCGCCGATTGATCGGCACTGCTCAGCACCGTACCAGGACTTTTCCCTGCACCCACGCTTGGCACCGCCCTGGCCCTCGAGATCGGCGTCTCACTCTTCTGAAGGGGTCCCTGTTCAACGTACCCTGCTCAGGATCAAGCCGCAGACGACTTGGGTCATTGGCAGGAGGGGGCAGACAACCTTCGACAAGACCCTACGCATTGGTCTTTCTGGACCCCTTGGGCATATCACCAGGCTCAAGGGGCTCCACTAGTGGCCTCTCTCTCGGCTCACTCTGAGCCCAGGGTTCCTGAGGCCACCATCTCCCGTCCTCCTCTTGTTCTCGGACAAGACGGACTCTAGGTTACCAAGCCTCAAAGACTCAAGAACCATCATGAGCTCCCTGGGGATGCATGTCCCAGGACCTCAGGACCTTTAGGCCACAGCCACAAAGGTTCTACCCTCCTCCTCCTCGTCCAAGACAGAACTTCCCCAGAAGGCGGGGACGAGGTGGTAGATGGAGGCCGACCGGACCCCAACCCGGTCAGAACCAGGGCTCCCCTAGGCCACCTTCAGGACCTAGGCAAAACTTTCGAAGCTGCGCCCGAGGACGCATTTATTTATTTATTTATTCATTTATTTCGGGATCGCCTCTCCCATTTCCACCGTGCTTGGTCCCTTATAACTTCGGACTGTTGGGTCCTTTGCACGGTGGAGAGGAGATATGCCCTCCAGTTTTCTTCGTTTCCCCCCTCCCACCTTCCCTCCCCGTCCCTCTTCAGGGACCCTTCTCATGAGCATCTCCTTATACAGGAGGTTTTTGGGCTCCTCTCTATGGGGGCCATAGAGGAGGTTCCCCCAGAGTTAAGGGGTAAGGGGTTTTACTCCCGCTACTTCCTGATCCTCAAAGCAAAACGGGGTCTGCGACCCATTTTAGACTTACGCGGACTCAACAAATTCATAGTAAAGTTGAAGTTCCGCATGGTCTCCTTGGGGACCATCATCCCTTCCCTGGATCCTGGGGACTGGTACGCCGCCTTCGACATGAAGGACGCATATTTTCATATAGCGATCTACCCCCCCTCACAGGCGCTTCCTTCATTTTGTAGTAAACAAGGTACACTACCAATTTGCCGTCCTTCCCTTCGGACTGTCAGCGGCTCCAAGAGTGTTCACCAAATGTATGGCCGTCGTGGCAGCATACCTTCGGCGACAAAGGATACAGGTGTTCCCGTATCTAGACGACTGGCTGGTCTGCGGCCGCACCAGAGACCAGGTTCAGGCGCACGTACAGATAATACTACAAACATTCCACGACTTAGGCATTCTACTCAACAAAGAGAAGTCCACTCTGGAGCCGACCCAGAGAATAGAGTTTATCGGGGCAGTCTTAGACTCCACGCTCGCCCAAGCTCTTCTGCCAGGCACTCGGTTTCGCACCATCGCGAACATCATCCACGGACTCCAGGCCTTCCCTATTACCACTGTAAGGACATGCCTCGGTCTGTTGGGTCACATGGCCTCTTGTACTTACGTAACCAGGCATGCCAGACTTTGGCTTCGTCAACTTCAGGCTTGGGTGTCCTCGGTGTACCGCCCTTCTCGGGACAGCCTGAACATGGTGGTCACGATTCCGAACTCGGTCTTGACCTCTCTCACCTGGTGGCTGGATCACAAGGCGGTTTGTGCGGGAGTGCCATTTCATGCCCCACAACCCTCCCTGCACCTGGTCACAGATGCCTCATCTCTAGGTTGGGGCGCTCACCTCGGGGAGCACCATACCCAAGGCCTGTGGACCGCATCCCAACTAGCTCTGCACATCAATGTTCAGGAGCTGATGGCGGTGCACCTAGCTTGTCAGGCATTTCTCGGTCTCCTGCATGGCCGCTGCGTGTTAGTCCTCGCAGACAACACCACGGCCATGTTCTACATCAACAAGCAAGGAAAAGCCCGGTCGTCTCCCCTACACCAAGAGGCCATTCGCCTGTGGGAGTTCTGCATTGCCCACTCGATACATCTCATGGCATCGTTCCTCCCTGGAGTCCAGAACACTCTGGCAAACCGTCTCAGCAGATCCTTCCAGACGCACGAGTGGTCAATTCGCCCGGAAATCATCTATTCCATCTTCCAGAGGTGGGGATTTTCCCAGGTAGACCTGTTCGCATCACAAGCCAACAGGAAGTGCCATGTGTTCTGCTCCCTTCAAGGGCGATCTCCGGGCTCCCTGTCGGACGCTTTCCTTCTAACGTGGAAAGACCAGCTGTTCTACGCTTTCCCTCCATTCCCACTGGTCCACAGGGTACTGCTCAAACTACGCAGAGACCAGACGTGTGATTCTAGTCGCTCCAGCTTGGCCAAGACAGCACTGGTACACCACCCTTCTGGAGCTATCGGTTCAAACTCCGATCACGCTTCCCTTGTGCCCAGACTTGATCTCCCAGGACCACGGCCGACTGTATCACCCCGACCTGCAATCGCTCCACCTTACAGCGTGGATGCTCCATGGCTGAATCGGACAGAGCTACAATCCTCACATCCCGTGCAACAGATTCTAATGGGAAGTAGAAAGCCCTCTACACGGACCACTTACTTAGCCAAGTGGAAGCGGTTCTTCTGTTGGTGCGACCAGCGGGCCACGCCCCTCTTGCAGGCGTCTATTCCTCTTATACTCGAGTATCTCCTGTCCTTGAGGCAGCAGGGCCTGGCAATATCTTCAGTCAGGGTTCACCTGGCTGCTATATCGGCGTTCCACCCAGGAGAACACGCTTCCTCGGTCTTCTCTAACCCGATGGTTGTCAGATTCCTCAAGGGCTTAGACTGCCTTTACCCACAGCAACGCCAACCCGTTCCGGCATGGGATCTTACCCTGGTTCTCTCCAAGCTCACAGGACCCCCATTCGAGCCATTGGCTACCTGATCGCTCCTTTACCTATCTTGGAAGACAGCCTTCCTTGTAGCCATCACTTCAGCAAGGCGTATTTCTGAACTCAAGGCCTTCACATCTGAACCTCCGTACACAGTCTTCCATAAAGACAAGGTGCAGCTTCGCCCCCACCCTGCCTTCCTTCCCAAGGTTGTATCAGTTTTTCATGTGAACCAGGATATATTCCTCCCGGTCTTCCATCCTAAGCCACATGCCACGCGACAAGACCAGCGTATGCACTCCTTGGACGTGCGCAGGGTCCTTGCTTTCTATATTGAGCGTACAAAACCATTTCGAAAGACGACGCAACTCTTCATTGCAGTAGCCGACCGGCTGAAAGGCCTACCGGTCTCCTCCAACATCTCTCCTCTTGGACCACGTCCTGCATTCGTGCTTGCTACGACCTGGCTGGTGTCCCAGTGCCACGCGTCACCGCCCATTCCATGAGGGCCCAAGCCTCCTCGACTGCCTTCCTGGCTCAGGACATTTGTAGAGCTGCAGTTTGGTCATCGGTCCACACCTTTGTCGCTCACTATGCTCATATCCATTCCAAACCCGCTCCCTTTCCCCACTGTCGGAGTAGCTGGCAAGAAGGAACTGAGGGGGCGCTGGGTCGGCTGGGGTATATATCCAGTGCCATAAAGGCGCCACTCCAGGGGGCTCCACAGCCGACCCACCGGGTATTGCTAGGGTAAAAAATTTCTCCGACGATCGTGCACGCAGCGCGCCTCACCTAATTGGAATGGATATGAGCAACACATAACGAAGAACAAAGTAACCGTTTTATCTCTGGTTTAACACTTCTCACCCGTTCTATCAGGGCCAGGTCATCCTGGCCCACCAGTGATTACCTTGTGATGCAGCTCACTAAGGGGACACAAGTGTATGCTTAGAGGAAGTTGGGTTTACAGACTTGGGAATTGCAGCCATCCAAGGGGATTTGCTTGGGAAGGGAAGGCTCATTCAACAGACTGACAACTTATTCTTGCATATGGGAGAGACAACTAGGGCTTATGTTGAGGAATAGAGGACCAGCAGGTACTTTTTGTTCTGGAATTGACCTTATCCCATAATTAGCTCAGGCCAGGGTACTCAGTTTGATTTTGCATTAGGTGATCAGAAGGTTGAATTTTCAAATGAGTATAACTACTTGAGACCCTAGGTAAAAGAATACCGTCTTTCTGTGAACAGATAGCTCTGATTGCAGAGTCACTCGAATCCAGCACTCATACTGGCAGGCAAGATCACAGGCCAGACAGGAAGAGGATAAAGAAACCCAGTTATGTTGGAAACATCTCCAGGTGGATTGGTGTCTAAAGGAGAGTGGAAGTTTTACAGCTCTGTCACAAGTGGGAAAGATGGAAGCTGGTGGTCAATAACCTCCATATCCAGGGCTTTGGAGCTATGCTCCGGCTCCGCTCCAGCTCCCAGGGCCAGCTCTAGGTTTTTTGCCGCCCCAGGCAAAAAAAAAAAAAAAAGGTGGCCGGACTGCCAAAGCAAAAGAAAAACCCCAAAACCGGCAGCTGCAGGGAGCACGTGGAGGGCGGTCAGGGCGGCTTGCAGGGGGGTGAAGGACGGCATTTGCCCGCTCCCTCCGCCCGTGGGCAGCCAGACGCTGCAGCCTGCTTGCAGCTGGGTGAGAGGGTCTCCCCCCTCCGGCCTTGGGGTGCCTCCCCCGGCCGGGCAGGCTCTGGGGGGGCCGACACAGGCAACGCTGGCTGGGGTCTGTGACCTCCGCGTGGGGCCGGCATTGCAGCGGGGCTCGGCACAGTGCAAACGGCACCAGGATCAGTGGAGCCTTCCCCTCCACTGCCTGCCGGGCCGCTGCAGAACCGTCCCTGCCACCGCTGCCCACTGGGCCGCCGCAGAACCCTCCCTCCCTCCCTGCCTCCGCTGCCTGCCGGGCTGCCGCAGAACCCTCCCTCCTTCCAGTGCCCAGGGGCTGCAGGAGGTGCTGGCTCAGACGCTCCTTTAAAGGTGGCTCGGCCAGGCCGGGCTCAAGGCACGGGAGGCGGAAGCCAGTGCAGGCGGTGGGGAGTGGCGCGTCCCGGGTAGCCCGGGGGCACGATGAGCAGCGGGTATCACTACTTCCTGCCCCGCGGGTAGGGGTACATGCCTCCTTCAGGGCTGGGCTGGCCATCCCAAGATTGGCCAGAATGCCCCCCCTTACAATGTGCCGCCCCAGGCACGTGTTTTCTCGTCTCGTGCCTGGAGCCTGCCCTGCCAGCTCCAAGCAAAAACCTGCAGCTCCACTGCTCCGGAGCTGCTCTGTGCTCCAGCTCCGGGCTCTGCTCCAAAGCCTTGGATCATATCAGAGACATTGCTCGTTGAGACAAATTTGAAGCACAGAGATTTCTTTACCCCATTTTTCCTCCTGCAAACAGCTCACAGAATCATAACCCTTTATTGATCCAGCTGTAGTCATGGAACTGATGAGATGCTGCTACAAGATTGTTACATGGAGGAGGGAGAAAAATTGTTCTTCTTAACCTCTGAGGATAGGGCAAGAAGCAATGGGCTTAAATTGCAGCAAGGGAGGTTTAAGTTGGACATTAGGAAAAACTTCCTAACTGTCAGGGTGGGTATAATTTGCTAGGGAGGTTGTGGAATCTCCATCATTGGATATTTTTAAGAGGTTAAACAGGTTAGACAGAGATGGTCTAGATAATACTTACTCCTGCCATGAGTGCAGGGGTCTGGCTGGAGTAGATGACCTCTCGAGGTCTCTTCCAGTCCTATGATTCTATGCCTTTACACTGTGATGGGTTCGGTCACAGAGACCCCCTTGGGACTGTAACCTGATGTGCTGAGACTACCTCTGAGCCTGTTTTCTCTGCCAGTTTGGGCGTCCAGAACCCTGTCTTGTTGAGCCAGATACGCTAATCTGCTGCAACATAGGCTTGGGGTCTGACCCACGCCCCCAAAGCTGCAGACTTAACTGAAAAGGGCTTAGCAAGTGTGTCTAGCACCCAAACACCCAGCTCCCAATGGGATCCAAACCCCAAATGAATCAGTTTTACTCTGTATAAAGCTTATACAGGGTAAACTCATAAATTGTCCTCCCTCTATAATACTGATAGAGAGATATGCACAGCTGTTTGCTCCCTCAGGTATTAGTTACTAACTCTGGGTTCAATAATAAGCAAAAGTGATTTTATTAAATGTAAAAAAGTAGGATTTAAGTCGTTCCAAGTAATAACATACAGAACAAAGTAAGTTACCAAGCAAAATAAAACAAAACAGGCAAGTCTAAGCCTAATACATTAGGAAACTGAATAGGGGTAAATCTCATCCTCAGAGATGTCCCCATAAGCTTCTTTCACAGACTAGACTCCTTCCTAGACTGGGCCCAATCCTTTTCAGACCAACATTGTGATTTATGGCCTGGGTCCAGCAATCACTCACGCTCCCGTAGTTACAGTCCTTTGTCCCAGTTTCTGGTGGAGAGGCCATCTCTTGAACCAGCTGAAGACAAAATGGAGAGGCTTCCAGGGCCTTTTATATTCTCTCTCTTGTGGGTGGAAACCCCTTTGTTCTTTTGTGCAAAATCACAGCAACAAGATGGAGTTTGTAGCCACCTGGTCAAGTCACATGTCCATGAATGATTTAGCTTTTTGCAGGCCGATGCCACTGCTTACATGTTAGTTTGAATGTTCCCAGGAAAGCTCAGATGTGGATTGGCATCTCCCAAGTCCATTGTCAGTTAAGTGTTTCTTGATAGAACTATTCTCAGTAAGTGCCCATTCTCAAGAAGCTGACCAAATGCTTCACTGAGGCTACTTAGAATCAAACACATTGAGATACAAATACATAGCCAATATTCATAACTTCAAATACAAAAATTATACACACATACAGACAGCATAATCATAACCAGCAAATTACAATCTTTCTATAGACACCTTACTAGACCTCCTTTGTACAAGATTTGGTGCAACTATAGGATCTTGGTTGCGACAGTGATCTATACGATCACAGTTCATGTCAATAATGTCACATTCCACCACCTAGCTTTGCTGTTAAACTGTAACGGCTTTAGTACAGGAATCTATTTGGTACAATTCTTCCATTGAAGAGTATTGTGTATGCTTATGATGCAAAATTTCTACTTAAAAGGTGGGTTATTCCTTTAGTTTGGTAGTAGACCATTTTGACACTTGACATTGGAATCAATATAATTTGGGCACTACAAAGTATTCATTACACAGATTGTCAAGGAATGTGGTTTCATGTTAGAAATGTGTGGTCTTTCTGGTGTAATGCTTAAACAATTACAAATCCTGCTAAAATATTATTTGCTTTTGCTAAGGAGTGGATGGATTAGATTTTTATTGATAAAAGTTGGTTAACATTGATTTCTCCACACACACACACACACACACACACACACACACACACACACACAAACTGACAAAAATATGTCCATAGAAATTAATTAACTGAAGTTACAGATACGCAAAGTATGAAAAATGTTGCTTGAGAATCAGAGTTTGACTTAAGGATATTTATTTTTAATGTTTTGTCATGTGATGTGGACAATTTGTGTTAATTGTTATAAAGCATCAGTGTCTACTGTCATAAATAATTCTGACCCCCCTCTCCATTGTCTAATCTCTGCATAATTTTGGACAACTGTGAACATTTAAATTGATTTAAGAAAAAAAAAAAAGCTTAACCCAGAACTTAGCATCACTTTTTTCCACTATGAAATTTTTTTTTTTAACCAGGGATTTTGCAAGAGGTTTCTCCTGTTTATGGTCATGATCTCAGTCACTAAATGGCTATATGTTGAGCTCTAACTTAAAATCTAACTCAGTTTTCAAATAGGATTTCACCTTTTCCACAGAAAGCAGTTTTTATTGGGTTAAAATATGGTTTTAAATTAGTCTTCTTCCTCTCCCACTGAACCTTCTAAAGGATAAATGATGGAGGTGCCCTATTGTCAGTTCAAAATTTCAGGATTATCCTGAGGTTTACTAAGAATTTTACTTTAGTAAATTTACTAAGAAATTTACTAAGAGGTTTACTTGCTAAGCCCTTATGTTAGAGTATTCTTATACTAGAACAGGGGTGGGCAAATGATGGCCCAGGGGCCGTATCTGGCCCTTCAGATGTTTTAATCCGGCTCTCCAGCTCCCCTCTCCAGCCAGGGATCAGGGTCGGGGGCTTGCCCCACTCTGCTCATGCCGTGGCTTCACACAGCTCCCGGAAGCAGCGGCATGTCCCCCCTCCAGCTCCTATGTGTAGGGGCAGCCAGGGGGCTCCGCGCACTGCCCCCGCCCCAAGCACCACCCTCTCAGCTCCCATTGGCTGGGAGGAGCCGGAGGGGTGACATGCCGCTGCTTCCGGGAGCTGCTTGAGGTAAGCGCCACCCGGAGCCTGCACCCCGACCCCCTTCCATGCCCCAATCCCCTGCTGCCCAGCCAGAGCCCTCACCTCCCCCCATCCCGCACCTCAACCCCCTGTCCCAGCCCAGTGCCCCCTCCCGCACCCTGAACTCCTCATTTCTGGCCCCACCCCAGAGTCCGCACCCCCTCCCATATCCCAACCCCAATTTCATGAGCATTCATGGCCCACCATACAAGTTCCATACCCAGATGTGGCCCTCGGGCCAAAAAGTTTGCCCACCCCGTACTAGAAGTTAGTCCAATAAAACAGGGGGTCTCACCTTGTTCTTTCTGAGGCCCCCCAAACATGCTATAAAAACTTCATGGCCCACCTGGGCCACAATAACTGGTTTTCTACATATAAGAGGCCAGGTTGGTGTTAATGCAATGCCCAGGGCCCCATGCCACAGGGGGCACCATGAAGCTAAGTTGCTCAGGCTTCTGCTTCACCCCCAGGTGGCAGGGCTCAGGGGCCCAGGCTTCAGCCCCATGCGGTGGGAGTTCGGCTTTCTGCCCTGGGCCCCAGGAAGTCTAACACTGGTCCTGCTTGGTGGATCCCATGAAACCTGCTCGCGGCTGCCCAGGGGTCTCCAGACCCCTGGTTGAGAACCACTGCAATAAAAGATATTACCTCAGCCACCTTGTCTCTTCTCGTATTAATACAGAGAAGAAGATACTTTGACTTTGGAGATGAAAAAATGCAAACATTCTTAGCAGAAACTAGGGAGAATTCTGATCCCCAAAGTTGGAGTTTCTCTGCCACAAATTGACTCCCGTCAGTGCAAGGATCTGGTTGCCCTGTTTTCTTAAGAGAGCCTGATATGCTAGGATTGTGGGAAACTTGCACACTAGGTTAAAGAATGACCCTTAACATTTATGTATTTAACCAACCATATCTAGACACTGTTCTCCATCCCTATCTTAATTTCTCATAAAAACTCAACAGCAATGGAGAATTGTGTACGCTGTTCATCAAGTACATTAAGATATTCTTTTCAGAGTGGTAACCGTGTTAGTCTGTATCAGCAAAAAGAACGAGGAGTACTTGTGGCACATTAGAGACTAACAAATTTAGTGGAGTGGAGCGGGGACTGGAAGAGGCGGGCCTGGAGCATCCCCTGGCAAAGTCGGCACCTGTTCTTCTGGGGGGAAGCTGCCGTTGCTGCTGTACAAGGTGCTTCCTAGCGTCCTTGCCTGCAGCGGGCTGTGCCGGTGTGGGATAAGCCAGGGGCACTCCCCAACCACAGTACAGTACTGTACAGTATATAATGCTTTTGTCTGCCCCCCCCAAAATGTCCTTGGAACCTAACCCCCCGCATTTACATTAAATGTTATGGGAAAATTGGATTAGTTTAACATCATTTCATTTAAAGTTTCATTTTTCAGGAACAGAACTACAACGTTAAGTGAGGAGTTACTGTGGCTTGCAAGCAGAGGTGTGAGGCAGCTATCTGTCTGGATGAAAGTACAGGGCAGATGGGGCCGCGAAGAACACTGTACGGGAAGCTGTAGCTAGTATGATTTGAAAGCCAGTGCTGCTTTTATCTCAGGGAGAGATGAGCTGGAGAGAATGTCTGAGGAGCCCCAAGGAGCACACTAAGGCTTTTGCTTTACAGGACTGCCCACAAGGGCTTTGGGAGAAATGAGGCTGCAATTAGATGATAGTGGTGTGAGCCTTTGTACCTTTCCATTCTGCTAGCCCTGTTAAATTCTACTCCTTTCAGTAACTGCAAGTGCTGCATGGGACTCTGCTAAATCTAGAGTCAGATCAGTGTTTAGAGTAGCTACAGTGTGGCTTCTTGACTTTGTGGCAAACAGAGCACACTACCAAGAGAGGCTAGTGCACGCAACCACTGAGTGAATCCCTGGAGTGGGATCAGGTACAGTGCAGTGACTCGTTGTTGTAAAAACTACTCCAGCTCTTTAGAAAATCCCAGCCTAAGGGAGTTAAACACCCACCTCCTATTGAAGTGCAATGTGGTTAAGGTGCATTGAAAATCCCACTCTTTTCTCTTCCCCTCTCACCCCCCATCTCCCCAAAAAAACTTAGTTAAAAGTAGCATCACTGGAGGGGGAAGCAAAATTCATCAGTATTAGTAAATCTTTACTCATTTTATATACTCACTCATATATATACTCATTTTAGATTTTAATAGGAAAACTAGTTTGTACAGTTCTAAGTGCTGATAAACCAGTGATTCTCAAACTTTTGTGCTGGTGATCCCTTTCACCTAGCAAGCCTCTGAATGCGACCCCACCCCTTATAAATTAAAAACACTTTTTAATATATTTAACACCATTATAAATGCTGGAGGCGAAGTAGGGTTTAGGGTGGAAGCTGACAGCTTGCAACCTCCCATGTAATAACCTCGTGACCCCCTGAGGGGTCTCGGCCCCCAGTTTGAGAACCCCTGTGACAAACAAATGCCCAGGTGAACAAGTTGCATTCTCTTCAAACAGAGTTTTGTGCAGCTACTAAAGTGCCTGAACATGAATTTCTTTTTTTTTCTTTTCTTTGCAGGGACTTAGACAGAAATAATATCTCAAGAATCACCAAGATGGACTTTGCTGGGCTGAAGAATCTCCGTGTCTTGTGAGTATAAAACTAGCTTGGCCTTCAAAATGCTGCATTGGACCATTAGCCTCCAAAAATAAGCTGGAAAGATGTGTGCTGCTGATGTTTTATGTACTGTAGAATTGTTTACATTTTCTAGTCGTGAAATAACATCCATATCAGAAACCCTGTACAGTTTCCATAACTAAAGCATTGATTATAGTTTTCTGCCGTGCCTTAGTACAAGAGAGAAACTCCAAATAATTTAAAATCAGTGTTATTTCATTGGTGTTTTTCTGCTTGGCTTTTAATCAACATTGTGATTAAAACTTTTTTATTTTTGCACTGTAGAATGAATTGTACTTCAGTTAAACCAATGTATCACTATTAAACCACTGTTAAATGGCTCTTTCCATGTTGGGATGGTTTAGGGTGTATTCCCATACAGAACACAGGGCAGCTGCCACGTAACTTTGAGTTGACTAAGGAATAGTTGACAGTTGTAAGGGTCACACCTAAAGGAAACAGTCCATACCTCCTGGCTGAATGTAAATGATTAAAAACAATAGTCACTGCTGTCCCTTGTAGCAGCTGTGGGTCCAATCATACTCCTGAAAAGAAATGATCAGTCGAAGGGGTAGAAATTATTTTCCATAGTTCCATATTAAGACTGAACTGTTACAGAAGGCCAGTGTTCTGTTTTGCCTGATGTGAAACTTTTAAATTATCACCATTAACTTAATTTGCTTTCATTTTAAGATTGCCAAAAAGGAGATATAGTGTAATTATTCACAAATATTTATTTCTAGAGAAGAAATAAATTGGGCAGCAAGGTCTAAAAGTACAAATGTTGGTGATTTGAGTTTTCAGAACCAGCATGTCACTGCTGCTGACGTAGTTGGATTACTGGGATATATATATGAGATGGAAGTGCGCATAACTGGAGAGAACTTTAGTAGAGGAATCACACATCACTGAAGTATAATTGGATGAGAGTGGGAAAAGTGCCCCTGCCATTTAACTTTGGACTTTGAAAATGTATAGTAAATTGTCAGTTTGTTAGATCTATGGCTCTTGCTTCTGGCTGGGACCAAAGAGAAATGATGAAATCCTGAACCTGAAGTCCTTCCTGCCATGTTCCCCGCTCCTCCCCGCCCCCACCCCCAAATATTTCAAAACTTTTCAGGACAGCTGGGAAGCACCTAAAATTTAAGGGACATTATTTTTTTCCAAGATTTCCCACCCAGATTTCCAGAGCTAAATCCAGATAATCTGGATAAACTTCAGATTAATAAAACTTTTGGGCTCAGATAATGAAGTTATTGTCCAGATCAGAGCTTTGCCGAAACGGAGGTGTGAATCCAGTATTTGCATGTATAGTCATTAATGCAAATGCCAATAATTTGTGGTCCATGTCTTAGTAAAACATAAATAATGGAGGGGAGGTATATAAGCCACAAAGAGATGCAGAAGTTAGTGAAAGTGGTTCAGTGAAGTTTGAAGACAACTTGTAAGGGCCTTTCCCAATGACTATTGATTAAATAGTAAGATTACCATTGATTTTATGCTATGTTTACACTGCTCTTTTGTCATTAAAACTTTGGTTGGTTGGGGTGTGAAAAAAATACCCTCCTGACCAGCAAAGGTTTTAAAGACACAAAGCGCTGGTGTGGACAGTGCTTTGTCGGTGGGAGATGCGACTACATGGCATACCCTATAGCGGCACAGCAGTGTAGACATAGCCTTCGTCTCGGTTAGGTTTAGACTGGGCGCTATATGAATCACAGATCATAGTGGCACTGTGGCACTGCAAAGCTGCAACTGGAGTTGAGCAATATTAATAACCATACCAGTCTTATTAGTGAGTTCATATTTGGTTTTCTTTAACTAGCTTGCTGATTTTTTTTTTCTTGGAAAATCTGTAATATTACAGAAATGCCTGTGTGGCATATACACAAAAAGGTAACAATGTATTATGTATAGAAAAATTCTATATCCAGCTCCTGTGTCCCAAACTAACGGGATAACAGCAATTCCATATTGTGTCCTATTTAGCGCACGAGAAGCCTATAAGCTAGTTTATTGCCCTCAAGCTAAAGCCCTATAAAGTGACCAGTAACAGAAACCACTTGTGCTTAGCTTTGCACAAAAGAGGGGGTTAGAGGTGTTTTTTCCACTTTCTCTTTCCCCAAATAAGCACCTGTGAGAAGTGTAGGTATAGGTAAGTTAAAGTGTGGGAAAATCTTCCTATTTCACCCACTTGCCCTCTGTAGCTAACACACTGCTTTTACACCACGTATTGTACAATTTATCTTAGTCCTTAAAGTCCTACAAGATGCCCAGGAGATAAATAGTGCATGAAGTTTCTAACACTGTGAATTAATGGGCAGATGCTTAATATGGTTGTGATGAAAATACAAATATCTTCCACTGTTCCTTCAAAACATATGGCATAAACTCTAATAACTATTCTCCAACTAAATAAAAAAAAATCTCAAATTTATTAGAAGACTTACTTCCCTGCTTCTTGACTTCGCCTGCAGGATGAGACCACTACAGCAAGACTTTTCTGCTGCTTGGAGCCATATAAAGCTTATTGGCTTATATCCCAGCTCTCACTATTTCTATGGGGGTCCTTATTAAAATAACATTTATTGACATGGTAGTCTGACTGTTGGTAAATGTTTCTTTTACTGACTGCTATGCTTTGTGTACTGTACAAAATATCGGCTAAATTGTACCATATGAGTTATTCATGTTAAATGCAGTTAAAATCTGGCATAATCTATGTTACGTACATACGTTTGTGTGTGTGTGTGTGTGTGTGTGTGTGTGTGTGTGTGTGTGCACGTAGTTGGATTCAAACTACTTGGAGGGGAGACACCCTCTGCTGCCCCCGCCCCCCCCCCCCCAGCGACACTTTGGAGAGGCAGGAATTCACCCAGCATGCACTTCAACACCTTTCTCAGTGACTATCAATCACACTGATCAGCAAACACAGTCCAAATGCCCTTAGCATCCAGTCCATCAGTCACCGATCAAGGTGGTGCCTTTCCTGTGGGCTCTGGCTGATGATCACATGTGGTGCAAACTCATAATGACCACAGAGACCAACTGCTCCATGGGCCTGCCCCACAGTCCTGAGCTCAGATTGTTGGCATGCTGTGCCCCTGCAACAGCCACTTGTTCCCTGTCTGCCCACACAGTCCCTTCTCCAATGGCAATCCCATCCTCCAATTGGGAAGGAGCTGGTGGCAGCCAATGGCACTGGAACATTTTTTATAATGGGAGTGATGAGAGCCATTGAACCAAACTGTAAACCCTGTATATGAAGAAAACCACTTCAAGCCAGGGGGTGCGGCAGGAAATATAGGCAGGATTCCCTGCCAGCCCTCTAGCCAGTCGGCTCTGTGATGTATGGAGAAGCCCTCTTCTTTTGTCTCCCCCATCCCCTAGCTAATCAGAGTGCCAGGACCATGTGTCACAGCACTGCAGATCATATGTGGAGTGAGGGCTCCACTTACCCGTCAATGAGTCTGCCCCCCTTCAGTACAATACTTCAGTGATAAATGGTTGGCCCAACAGGATTTCAGTGGGATTCCACATAATGGTAAATAAAGTCCTATTCCAGGCATTTCTACTTGCCTCCAATCTCTTCAGCTGATTCATCCCCGCCTATGCCTTTTCTCATGGGAGGAAATGAGAGACAGGGATGTGAAAAAGGGATGGATTGCCTGAGCACTTCCCTTGGTAGCTTTTCCTATTCCCTGTGATGCAGACTGACTGTCTTCAGTGGTCACAAACAGCTGGCACTCCTGCACCCTTGGGGAAGTCTCACTGAATAGGAACCGCTCAGTAACTTCTGGAGGAGTCTGAAATCCCATGCAGATGCTTATGTGCATGCACTTTATCACTTAATGCTTTGTCTGGATTATTTGCCCTGCATTAATCTTCTGATGTTGACTACGGGCTTCCATCCTTACTGACACTGAATAAAATTAAAATGATTGGAAGTGCGAAGAGTAAAGTACTAAGGGGGCAGAATCAGGCCTATAATAAACTAATTGCAAGATTTTAATGGGTTTTGGCTATAAAAACTAAAAGCGAATAATGTGGTTACTAGCCCTGGTAATCAGGATGCAGTTTACATCCATGTAAAAACTACCAGTGCTATGTATTTTGGACTGTAAATTTTATCTTCTGATGGTGGTAGAAGTGACCATGAAAAAAACACTGCCATTCTGTAGAGGCGCTTTCATCAGTCTATCACTGTAATTGGTGTTGCTTGATTTAAAGTGCTGTTCACATTGTCAACTGGTATTTCTTTAATTATAGGCATTTAGAAGAAAATCACATCAGTATGATAGAGCGTGGAGCATTTCAGGATCTAAAGCAACTCGAACGGCTGTAAGTATGTTTATTGCATACATGTTGACTTAAAGAACTAAAGATTTTCTGCCTTATTTTATGCATTCTTTTTATTGTGTTTATATAATGACTTAAAGAAATAATGTGGCTAGAATGAACAAGACACTTGACATAAATTAAAGTTAAGAATAGTTTAAAACAGAGCTGAGTTTTAGATTAAAACCTTGTATCCATGATTTATTGTAATTCAAAATAATATTAACAATAATTTGTTAAGAAAACTGTATCCACCAATAAATAATTTATATTATAGCTAACCACTGAGGCAAAGTTAGTCAGGTCTAAATTTTATCTCACTTTGTTTTCTGAAGTTCTCAGGATGACTTCTCTAATTAGATTAATGGTGATGGGTTGTCTTAATAGCCAACACTATTGGGAATTACCCTGCAATAGTATAAATGCCCTGCACTTCCATATGAGAGTAGAACTACTTGTGTCAGATTAACTATACAGCTACATTTGCTTTATACTCATTAATGGCACTGATATTGGTGGAGTCCCAGAGGTGAAAAATTGGACATTGAGTAGAAAATAAGGCCCTTGGTTTTCTGCTTTTCTTAGTGATTTAAATAAAATGGATTTCGAAGATTTAGATAATCTTAAATCCATCATTTACAAGGTCACTGGCTATTTATTATGGTATATAACAGGTCTGTGTAGAATTCTATGTATGACGGTAACCCCAATCTCATTGTTTTGGTTGAGTGGGTCTGCTGTTGTATAACAGTGCATAGGGTGGGAAAACACCTCTGTCTAAATTGGCATGGAGAGTAGTTGATTTTGTGTACAGACAATAGAAAAAAGAAGTCTGCTGTGTTAAAGCAACTGAGGCCTTGCCTTAATTATTGACAAGTGAGTTGCTTATTTACACATTGACTTATCTTTGGACGACTCACATTTCTTTTATAAGAGTGAATCCTATATCTTGTCTTGGGTTCCAAAACTATGCTTGAAATTGAAATGATGTTGTTAAGATTCACCCTGAGATTGTAATCTGCTCCTTAGAAAAACAGATCTTGAAATATAAAACACTGTTAAGGATACAAAGGTGGTGATTTTGTATGTTGTGTTCAGGGAAATGTCTGGGAAGTAGCAGATGGTAACAAAGTTACTTACAAAATAATAAGTGCATAACCTGACACTATATATAACGATGGTTTTAGCTAAAGTTTGTTCTTCTAGAAAGAAAATGTCAGCACTAAGTCTTGAAGTTTTACATCCATTATATGTGCTTTAATGGAATAACTTCCTTCTCCCCTCTTTCCCCCACTATTTGTTTATTTCTTTAAATCAGTGGTTCCCAAACTTATTCCGTCGCTTGTGCAGGGAAAGCCTCTAGCAGGCCGGGCCGGTTTGTTTACCTGCCGTGTCTGCAGGTTCGGCCGATTTGAGGCTCCCAGTGGCTGTGGTTCACTGCTTCAGGCCAATGGGAGCTGCTGGAAGTGGCGGCCAGTACCTTCCTCGGCCCGCATCGCGTCCAGCAGCTCCCATTGGCCTGGAGCAGTGCACAGCGGCCACCGGGAGCCGCGATCGGCTGAACCTGCAGACGCGGCAGGTAAACAAACTGGCCCACCAAGGGCTTTCCCTGCACAAGTGGCGGAACAAGTTTGGGAACCACTGCTTTAAATGATTCCTCATCTACCTAAAAGGAGTATTTGGGAAAAATCCTAGGAGGATACCTAAATGGATGAGCATAACCAGAAAGCTGATCTTTTCTTTATGTTGTATGTTTTCGTTTGTGTGAAACCAGAAATAAAAGAATGGGGTTCTTCTACTAGTAACTGTTAAAGTATGTGATATCTGAATGCCCCCCTTAAATTTTCTCTCTGTATACTCTATATCATACATACGCCGTATCTCTCCTTGCTTTTAGGATTACGTCATTAAAATATTTCCTAAATGAATGTACTATGAATTAGAGATTGGGAAACTCGCAACTTTTTGGTACTTCACCTCAAGTCATTTTATAGGAGATGACTATAAATCTAATCTTTTGCTATGAATTCGTGTGCTTTGGAGAAGGAATTGTGGAAAATCTGGCATAACTTGTAAGGGCTAAATTGCAGCATTTTAGGCAATATAAAAACTATTTTATTAACTATTGTCAAGCACCACAAAATGTTAATGCAGAAAATACGATGGCTGAATTTAAAAAAAAGAAGCTGGCTTTTTTCCATTTAATTTATTTCAAATAACAAATAAAAATTTCACTTACACTGCTGCAGGCTTTGGAATACAGTTGGCTTTTGATCTCTTAAAGTGGATGCAAAAGTAATCGTTTGCTTTTTTAACAAAGCAGCTTAGTGGGTCAGACTTTTAAAAACTTGAGTAATTTTGTTCCTGGCAAAATATTGTACATTACATTTTCTTATTCAAAATTACATTGGAAATATATTGCTTTTTTTACAGTAGTGATCATTCAAAGGGCATTAACCCTAAATGAATATTATTTTCTCTTAATGTAGTTGAACTTGTCTAGACATCAAAGCAAACCCCTCATTATTAACTAAAAATATGGACAGAGTTTTCTTTATGAAATTTATTGCCTGTGATGTCTTTCTCCCTCCTTTAAATGAGTCTAAAACTATAAAACTAAATGTCTGTATAGGTTCCAGTTATTGATGTCAAAAACATACTTGTTGACAACTTTCCAATTGTTTTGCTTTTACCATTAGTATCTCTAAAAACTTATAACTTAGCTTTACTGCTAGTTCTCGCAACACAAGCAGAGCATCCAAAGAGCAAATTTCTGTCAAAAATTGTGGCAGATGAGGAAAGCGTGAGGCTGACTTAAGCACTGAATTCAAATCACAACATGGGTAGCTGCAGTGCAGACTTGGTAATTAAAATGATATTGCAGACAGTAACTAGCTATTTCTGATCAAGCCACTTTTGACTTCATCTTTCCAAGCAGACTGGGTTTTGATAATATCCATTAGATATGGAAACCCACACGCGACAAGGAGTCTGCAAGCTGTCTTCTGCACTTCCTACGTTCTTTAAGGGTCTTACTTTCTCTATCACTGAGCATCTACGACTCCAATTCAATTAAGTTCAGTCGGAGCTACAGATCTTCAGCACATCAAAAAAGCAGGCTTTATTTAGTGGTTTTACACCACGGATTAGTTTTTACAACATTGCCACCTTCTATGCCTTTCTAAGCCAGAACTAAAAGGGTCAATTGCTGTGGTTGCTAAGCATCAAAAGAAAAAATGGTTTAAACAAAACATATGTAAAACTAATGTATGCAGTTAGTCTGCCTTACTTAAATGTTTGCTCTTCAGCAGCTGTAGGTCCAATCCTGCAATCTACTCTGCATAGGTCAACTCCACATTTGTGCAGTACCCAATGGCAGTTAAGAGTCTCCATGAGAGTCCACCTTCATGAAACAGCTTGCAGGTCTGAGGCCCTGAAACAGCATTAGTATAACCCTTCTATCAGGTTTGATTGCTACTGTTATTGCTGTCATACTCTTTATAGCACAGATGTACAGTATGATTTTCCAAAATGTGTGGTGAACTTATGTCAGCTAAAGGACTTCATGTGTCAGGCCTTATGAATAGTAGGAGTGCTCAGTAAGTATTTAAGTAGTTATGAATATAGCTGAAAGAATTTGGAGTGCCCTCCAAGAATCTTCTAAATGATACCCCAGGGTTCAGCTCACTTGGCTGGCAGTACTATAACCATTTTAAGGTAACTGCTCTACCTTTTGGTATATGGAATATCTCAGAAGACAGCATCACTTGCTTAGTAATTTCCGTCTCCTTTATATTACAGCCCTATCCCTTAATTCAATTTATGTTCCATTGTATAAAATGAAATTATGTAGTCAACTGTTATTCATGCTAGTCTTATGTAGGGCTAATTAAACATGACTAACATTGCTGATGGAAAGCTTGGAGAAGCAGTGATTTTTGCTTCAGTACTTTTTGTATGTTGCTAAGGAAAATTAAAAAGATATGTTCTGAGAATGCAAGCATGAACTAAACATACACCAATGAGCATGGAATTGTTTAAAGAGAGTAATTCACAAGATAGAATCTTGGGTACAATTTGTAAGATCCTGATTTCAATCAAGCCATCTAAAATTGCCATGGCATGAACTCCAGCCCTTTCTTAACTAAAGAGATATTTGGAGATTATTGTGAAGTGCCATATAAATGCTATGGATGCTTCAAGTTTTAGAAAGATTCTTCACAATTTCTAAAATGGAGAACAGGAAATGTAGTGTTCTACAGAGTGCTCTTTAATTGCCAATACTGGTAGCCAATGAGGGGCCAATAAATATTTGTATACTTCTTTAAGCTAATTTGGTGTAATTAAGAGATCAAAAGTAAAATCCTCCACTGAGAAGTATCCTAGAGATTTGTGATCCTTCCTGTAGGTCAGATTAAGAACTTCCTCTTCTCCTATAACCTTATGATTAAACTGGTCCAGTCCCTGTAATGTAGTACCCACACAGGATGAATCAGTGTCTAATGTTTTGCACTATTTCTGACTTTGCCTTAACTGTTCTAGAACACATAACATTGGAATATATCCGAATAAAAATATAATTTTACAATATAGCTGGATCTGATTTGTACTGTGAGTTTAATATGGATAGTACTGTGAAAGATTGGCATAAAAAGGTTGTAATGCAATTAAAAACAATATTTTATTGGTTTGTTTGTTTGTACCCTGACATTTCAGCTACACAATCATACTTAAATTTATAAAGTAACAAAATGAGCAGAAAGGCTATTACACATTATACAAACAAAATGAGACACATGATCAGGAACGTAGGTGTACTACAGTAAATGGATAAACTCATGATACTGGGCATGATGGGGCCCAAAGTACAGATTGAAATCCCTCCCACAGCCAGATGTCATACATCTCTGTAGAATAAAGAGGCAGGATACAAGACATTAAATAGTCTTGACTTTTACATAGCCGTCTGCCAAAAATTGTCACATAGCCCTACTATCTTCAAAAGGGTTGACTTTAGCTCACAGTTTGTTCTTTCTCCTCAGATCAGTTTCTTTAGCTTAGACTAAAGGATTTCAACATCTGAAAACACTAACAATATGTTTCTGTTTTTAAAGGATGACAAAAACTGTAAATATAGTCAACTCTAATCTCTCCAATGTTCGGAAAAATAATTAGCTCTCAGACAAAGAATTTGGATGCCAAGTTTTAACTCCAGAACCCTTGTTTGTGCAGCGATAGAGCTTTAAAATGGAAATTGGGTTTGACCTTTAACTGGAGAGATGCTACTGTGTATTATGTTTCTGTAAGCTGAATTTTAAATGTTTGATTATGACATTAAAGTGTGTTGTTTGGGCATAATGTACTGTAAAATCACTATTAGTGACCGAAGATGCTAGTGGAGAAGAATAAATTGTTCTGAGAGATGCTTTGCAATCTAGACCTCATCAATTAGGACTAAACAGTCTTTAAATAAATCATGTAATACAAAAAGCATTTTCCACAATTAACATGCTGAGTGGAAAGATTGCTAAGTGGCTCAGAGTTGTGGGTAAAATAATAAATGCATCAGATAGTTCTTCACTATTGTAAACAAAAGTTTATTGCAGACCTGTGACATTCTAGATGGATCTATGCTTATGGTGTTTATACAGAGTTTGCAGAGTTCCTTTACATCCGGCAAACGTGCATTTTTTTCCATATTCCTAAAAATCTAAGTTTATGAATCACCCAATAATAGAGCAGAGTAACAAAGCAGTGGTTTGCATAAGGTTAAGAAACACTATTTTATGTGATAGCTATTCAGGAAAAGGTTTCAAAATGGTCGTTTTCTATTAGTGAATTGTGAAGGGTGTATAAATCCTGCACCGGTGATGAAGGGGTTAAAAAGCTGCTATGGGCAAGGCTGGCTATTTCACTCATGTGAAGAGTGGAATAAGGGCTTAGAAAGCAGGAATTTCCCAGCAGCTGCCAGAGCAGACAGTGGCTCTACAGCTCTGAAAGGAGACTCCTGGAAGCCTTTGGGGTACTGCCCACAGGAATGCCATTTACCAGCCTCCTTCCCCCGACCCCCCATGTTTACAACGAGACAGTGACCCTGGGGCACTGGCTGGGTAAGACAAGTTCTGCAAGCCTCATAACACAAAAACTAGGGGTCACTAAATATAATTAATAGGCAACAGGTTTAAAACAAATAAATGGAAGTATTTCTTCACACAACGCACAGTCAACCTGTGGAACTCCTTGCCAGAGGATGTTGTGAAGGTCAAGATCATAACAGGGTTCAAAAAAGAACTAGATAAGTTTATGGAGGAGGTCTATCAATGGCTATTAGCCAGGATGGGCAGGATGTCCCTAGCTTCTGTTTGCCAGAAGCTGGGAATGGGTGACAGGGGATGGATCACTTGATGATGGCCTGTTATGGTCATTCCCTCTGGGGCACCTGGCACTGGCCACTGTCAGAAGACAGGATACTGGACTAGATGGATCTGACCCAGTATGGCTGTATCCCAACTATACATATAAAATGATGGGGTCTAAATTAGCTGTTACCACTCAAGAAAGAGATTTTGGAGTCATTGTGGATAGTTCTCTGAAAACATCCACTCAGTGTGCAGTGGCAGTCAAAAAGGCGAACAGAATGCTGGGAATAATTAAGAAAGGGATAGATAATAAGACAGAAAATATCATGTTGCCTCTATATAAATCCATGGTATACCCACATCTTGAATACTGTATGCAGATATAGTCACCCCATCTCAAAAAAGATATATTGGAAAAGGTTCAGAAAAGGGCAACAGAAATGCTTAGGGGTATGGAATGGCTTCCGTATGAGGAGAGATTAATAAGACTGGGACTTTTCAGCTTGGAAAAGAGATGGCTAAGGGGAGATCTGATTGAGGTCTATAAAGTCATGACTGGTGTAGAGAAAGTAGATAAGGAAGTGTTGTTTACTACTTCTCATAACACAAGACCTAGGGGTCACAAAATGAAATTAATAGGCAGCAGGTTTAAAACAAATAAAAGGAAATAGTTCTTCATACAACGCACAGTCAACCTGTGGAACTCCTTGCCAGAGGATGTTGTGAAGGCCAAGACCATAACAGGGTTCAAAAAGGAACTGGATAAGTTCATGGAGGATAGGTCCATCAATGGCTATTAGCCAGGATGGGCAGGAATCGTGTCCCTACCCTCTGTTTGCCAGAAGCTGGGAATGGGTGACTGGATGGATCACTTGATGATGACCTGTTATGTTCGTTCCCTCTGGGGCACCTGGCACTGGCCACTGTCAGAAGACAGGATACTGACCCAGTAGAGCCATTCTTATGTTCAAGGTGAGTTGATTAGGCGGTTGGTACCACTATGCTCTGCCCTTTTTGGGGTTAGGGAATCTGAGAAGGCCTAGGGGAATGGGAGCCAAGAACACTACCTCCTTCAACACAAATGGACAATTTAACTCTGTTTGTATCATAGAGATCCATACTTAGGCAGATGGGATGCCCTACAGATTTTTCAGTGTCTATGCAGTAGGCGGCACCTGTCAACAGCCTGAGAACTGTGACAATGATGACAGTAGATGGCCTGCTCATGTTTGCTGTGAGTTTTACTATTTTAGTACTCCAGATGAGTGTGGAATGTAGATATTGTGGAACTGCAGACACTACACTTGTTCTTTCATCTCAGTAAGCCATATTAATTTATATGTAAGAACCTTCCTGTGTGACCTTTTGGTGAAGAAACTTAATTGTGCTATGTGCCTCAGTTTTCCTACAATACATGAATAACCCTTTTCTAGCTCAGAGTAAATGAGCATAAAATCATTGATCAGGACACGCCAGAGACATACATTTGAATGGATTTAAAGCAGCAGGCTGTTACATGGTTAGGGTGATAGAACCACTGAGTTAATAATTCTTTGGGAGGTGGGGAGCCTAGAGTAACGTGCTGCTGCCATTGGTTGAGCTTTATATGATGTTACATTGGCTCAAGCAGCCAAAATAAATGTTCCCAAGCTATCGCCTTGGCTGCTGAAATGATGATTAAGATTTCAGATTTGCCTTCTTCAGTTGCGCAAGTCAGAACTGTTAAGTGGCCTTTTTAGGACATTTCACAGTAGTTTTGTTTAAGTTCCTGTGATTTAGTGAAGCGTTGCTCTTTCCTGTAAATTGCATATCAGATCGGGTTAGGGAAGATCAATGTTTTATAGATATCTTTCTCTTAACTTTGCTGTTCCCACAACTCCAGTGTATGCTGGATTTAAAAAAAAAAAAATTATGGAAGGGGAAAAAAATCTTGTAGTCCAGAAAATTGTTGTTTGAAAGGAATGTTTTGAAATCTCTTCTACATACTTTTCCATATAGAGTCAAAATACTGTGACCAGTTACTGAACAGAAGAAAATAAACTAAGTTATAAGCTGTGTCGTGCAAATATCCAGTTTGTTTTGTGACTAGTGTCACATGTTGGATCTTTCCTGCTTGAGAAATGCCAACCATGCAAGGTTTTATTGGAACTGTGGTGAATTGAGCACGATGCAAAAGAAAGCACATGTGATATAAAGATTTAAAAGATGGCAGTGTACATGTAGAATATGAAATACATTGAAGGCTATTTTTTAAATATGCAACTTCAAAAATATTTGTTTCAATGCAACACTGACCGGTAATTTGACATTTAGGATAACCTCTACTTCTCATCTCTTACTTAAAGTGAACAACTATTGTTGTTCCCCTATTGTTGTCCCCCATAACTTGGACACCTTTTGCTATTGTCATCTGACTCCATTGGGTTTCCTGTGGGATTCCATGTAAGTGTAAATAAAGACTATTCCAGGCATCTTAACAGATGTCTTTAATAGCTAAATGTAACATCCACATGTTAAAGAGTAGCCACACAGCTACATATGAATCTGGCCAGTAGGTATATAAATTATCCACACAGAGGGCTCAATGCTCCCTACAAGAGATGGGCTTTGCAATGTGCCGTGAATGTTAACAGATCCAGGCTATTTTAAAACATAGTAAACACCAAATTGCAGAATCAAGGAGCCTCATGAGAACCTCCTAGCAACTTTTGTTAGCATCCTAGCCACACACCCAATTTCAGATGGGGAGACAGAGCTTGAGTGCCTCTGCTGATTGAAACTGTGATAGTCTGGCACAAGGAAGGATTCTCTGTCTAGAACATTATCAAACTTGCAAGTCAATTAAGGCTCTATAGGGAGAGAGTTTCAAACTGTGATGAAAGGTATGGATCAGATGGGAGTGCATGTTATGGAATGCTGGTATAGTGTGTGCTGTGGTGAAACAACACTGAGGAGGCAGGCAGCCATGAAGAGAATCTTATGCTGTATTTTGGCTATGCATATTGTTGCTCAGTTTTTAACTGGTTGTTTCTATTTAAAATTTTCAAATGGCTTAAGTCATCTTGTCATTTAATTGTCAACGTTTCTTCTTTTGGAAACGATTTAATTTGTTGAGGAGCAAGAAAGACTTCAGTGGTAAGAAATATTGAAAATTTGTTTACCATTTATTTTAAAAAGTGTCTCTCATATAGAAATTTGTTAGCAGCTTGGCATTGCATACCTACAGTACAACAATATTTATTTCTAGCCACATACTGTACTCCCATTAAACTTGGCATTATTTCAAGGGTCAAAGGCAGCATATGGGATGCTGAGCTAATATAGCTTTTATTTAAATATAGATATGTTTTCATCTTGAAGTATATATCATGTATTAACATTCATATGAGTTAGTTAAGTAATACTTCGGGCATTAAAATTAAAAACCACCATGTGACACAAATATATAATTTATGCAGATGGAGGATGCTATATACTTTGGAAACCAACTAAATAAGATAAAGAAGTATTTCATTGCCAGTCAAAAGCAAACCACCACAGTTGGGAAGTCTGCAGTATGATTAGTATACAGTACTTGAAGTCCAAGGACTGGAAAAGTAAATGCATTCTAGTTTAGTACAGAAGTGCACTGGCAGAGTAGCTAAGTATATTTGGTACTGATTTGAAAAGTTACCTTTCCTGAAGCTTCAGCTGACATAAATAGTGCAAACATATTTGAAGAGAGAAAGCTGGGATTTGATTATGTTCTTATTATAAATGACAACTCCAATGGAAACTTGGAGGAAAATAATTACATAGCTCTCCTCTTCCAAGGACTTTTTTAAGTGCTTACTTGTCTGATGGGACTACAGAATCATAATTCCAAACTTACTCATATGCTTCAGAAGAAGCATAAGCCAAAGCATGAAAATAACTTATCTTTCTAAGGTAGTCACCATCTATCAAAATCCACTGCATCAAACTGCTTGGAGTTCAGGATAATGGTCACTACATATTTAATTTAATAATTCTCATTCAATTGTCTTTTGACCACAAATGGAAATGTTCATAATTATATTGTTTAACCCAGCATGGCATTGTAAGTTTCCAAACTGCTTGCTATGAAGTCCAAAACCTCCTAAATGTAAAATAGTTCTACTGCTTCATTGAACTCTAACACCACATTATAACATCCCAGAGTGTAAAATGCAGACTTGGGAAGACATTTGAGTGTAATTTCTAAATTTTGACTCTTTTGGTATTGAGATTGAAAGAGTTATACTTTGAGTCACCTTACCTTGGACTTCGTCTGTTCTGGGATTTACATAAAAGCATTTCCTGTCAGAACTGCAGTGGGGATTCAGTCAATGAGAACCTCTTACTAAAGGGTGAAGTTGGAGAATGGCTTTCTTTAAAACTTACTTTTGAACTTAATTTCATTATATAATAATCAAGAATAAATTGTCACTTGAATCTAAAATTTTTCCCATCCAAAGTAGTTAATACAGAGCTAACATTTAAATTTAAGCATTGTTGGGTGACTTTCCAAATGGGTATTTATCAGAAAGGGAACAGGTGGGAGTCAGAGGGGGAGAAGAAGACTCTTAACTAGTGAACAACAATGGACTTTATCTGTGCTTGAGAGAAGCATAGAATCCTGCTTTTAGTTTGCAGTACTTGGAAGAAGTGTGTCAATCTTTTGGACCCAGTCTGTTGACAGTTGATCAAATTGGGCAGTGTAAACCAGTGGCTCTGAATCTTTCCAGACTACTGTACCCCTTTCAAGAGTCTGATTTGTCTTGAGTACTCCCAAATTTTACCTCACTTAAAAACGTACAAAATCAGACATAAAAATGCAACAGTGTCACAGCACATTATTACTGAAAAAATGCCTACTTTCTCATTTTTACCATATAATTATAACATATATCAATTGGACTATAAATATTGTACTTACATTTTAGTGTATAGAGCAGTATAAACAAATCATTGTCTATGAAATTTTAGTTTGTAATGACTTTTTGCTAGTGGTTTTAATATAGCGTATTGTAAAACTAGGCAAATATCTAGATAAATAGATGTACCGCCTGGAAGACCTCTGAGTATCTCCAGGAGAGCACATTCCCCTGGTTGAGAACTGCCGGTGTAAACAAATAGAAAATATTGTGCTCCTCTGTGGAATATTGATTCATGGATTTTTAAGGCCAGAAGCAACCACTAAAATGATCTTGTCTTATTTCCAGCATAACACTGACTATAAGACTTCTTGGAATTAATTCCTGCTTCAGATCCAATAGGTGTTGTTGAACTATAGCATATTTTATTTAAAAAATAATAACCCAATCTTGATTTTAAAAGTGCCAGTGATGGAGAATGCAACACAACCCTTGATGAATTGGTCCAATGGTCAGTTACCCTCAAGGTTAAAAAATTGCTCCTTCTTTCTAGTCTGAATTTGTCTAGCTTCAACTTTCAGCCATTGGATGTTGTTATAACTTTGTCTGCTAGATTGAAGAACCCTCTATTAAAATTTTGTTCCCCATGTGGGTACTCTCAGACTGTGATTAGGTCACCACTTAAGCTTCTCTTCTATGGGCTATGTGGATTGCACTCCATGTCTCACTGTCAGGCATGTTTTCAAAAGTCTGCAATCATTCTGGTGGCTCTTCTCTGAACTGTTTCTAATTTCTCAAAATCCTTGTTAAACTGTGGACACCAGAGCAGAATGCAGCATTCCTGTAGCAGCTGCACCAGTGCTAAATAGAGAGGTGATATAACCTCTCTATTTCTGCTCAAGATTCCCCTGTTTATACATACAAAGATCACATTAACTCTTTTGGTCACACCATGCCTCTTCAGCTGATTATAACACCCCCCCCCCAGTCATTTTAGGGTTGTCCCCCATTTCATGTCTTCAGATGTGCAATACCGTTTTGTAGAGTGAATGTGAATCTCAGCTTCTTCTCAGCTGCTAATATGTGGATGTTATGACTTTAGGTTCTGAATTAAGTGGCTTTTATATTCCATTTCTGGCTACACTAAATAGTGATACATTCAATCTATAACTTCAGTGGATTGGAAGTACAGCATAATGATGACCCATTGAAGGTCAAATTGAAAGTGAACAAGGACTGTAGAACTGAGTGTGTGTTTATTTGAATGGGAAAATATTTGGATCCAAACTGTGAAATTGTGTAATAGCTTTCCCCGTCTCCTCTTTGGGCTGTACACTGAATAAAGCAGCATGTCTCAGATTAGATAACCACCACTTGTAGTGGCTCATCTGAACTGCTGTATATTCAGAATGACCTTTCTCTGGTTCTCTCTTTTAGCTGGATAGTGTGGATCATGCACACTGTTTATGTATTAAAGGACACTAATGCACTACTTAATTCATGATTTAATATGCCTGTCTACAGTTAGTAATTAAATAGTTACATTACCCTGCTACTATGAACCTTTAATCTTTACTTTTGCTATTGCTGATGTGAGAAAGGACCTTTCTCTCCTTTCTAAACTTTCAAAAAATTGGTGCCTCTTCTGGAAAGGAAACCATTAGCAGCTCTGTCAACAGGTCTTCACAGGAGGAATCCAAACACAAGAAGTGTGGAAGAGAGAGCAGCTCAGAAGACTGGTGGACACATGTTTGAGCAAACTAACTTGGTTTGCATTGTCCAGGACTGCAAAACAAAGTAGTTTAGTTGATGAATATAAACTAATTTGATGAATTATCATAATAAACCAACCTGGTTTAATCAAAAACATTTTCATAGCAGGTCACTGACCCATAAGAACTCAAGGAAAAACAAATTTGGGTCAGGCTTAAATAGACAAGAGGCTTTGTAACCACAGAATTTCTAAGCTTCCAAAAGTGGTGACTGTAAGAGCAAATGGAGTAATGATGTTTCATATACAGCATAGCTATAATTCATATGGAATTTTAGATTAATGTTTATCATTACATTGAAGATGTTAAACATTATTCTTGCTGTGGTTTATTTGTTTGATCTGTGCATTTTTTTGTACTTCAGGGGGATTTACAGAATGCTTTGCATAAGCAATATGATTGAATGTTTTGCCATTTGGGTTTTAGCAGTCATTACTGTAGTCATTATGGAAAATATTCAAGGGTTTGTCTTAGTAATGGGTAAATTTACATCCAGTCCATGAATATGGTCATCTTCCCAAGTGCTTCATTTAGGCTCAGAAACGTGAAAACATCACCAACAGGTAGTCTTTCTCTTGGCTTGAGCTTATTGCATCATTTAATTGATTGTCATACACTACTTCGATGCCCGAGGAAAATGTCCTTGAATTTGGCTAAATTTAATCCTGATGTTTGTAGATATTTTCCTTGATCTACTTTAAAACAATTATTCCTAATTATTAAATGATGAAGAATTCATGATGAAATACAAGTAGTTAATGTGTTGTAAATCTCTGTTCATCAGGTCTGATGTTTAGTTATTTGAGCCTTTCTGTCATAGATCAGATCCTGAGCCTTGAATCATATTTTTACTCCTTAGTATCCTCTCCAGTTTGTCAATATCTTTGTTGAACTAGAGCAGAAAAAAATGCAGTGTTGCCAAGGCATGAAATCTAACTCTATTTCATGACTTGTCAGTTTAAAATTCACCTTTAACCTTCTAATGTGATACAGTAATTGCTACATCTTTTTTTTACTCATCTCCAAGATGCTTTTAGAGGAGGGAAGGCAATTAGAGCTTTGTTAGTGTTCTGGGTTCTAGCTATATTGTTCTTCTTTTGCATTGACCTTTTGGAAATAGTTGCTGTGTGTGTGTGTGTGTGTGTGTGTGTGTGTGTGTGTGCGCGCACAGATTTCTCAGAAGTGCCCAGAATCCACAAATGGGGGCAAAATTTTCAAAAACTCAGAACATCTTTAGTCACCAGAATGAAAAGGCCAGCAATAGGAGCCGTTGAGTGCTAAGCACTTCAGAAAATGTGGGCCAAACTACTGTGGTGTTTTTGCAGGGTCAGAAGAGAGGTGGCTGAAAGTAATTTAGGTTTTGTCCTGTGTTTGTATAGCACTTAGTACAATGGGCCCTGGTCCATGCCTGGGGCTCCTATGTGCTACATTAATACAAATTGTTATTATTATTTATTAATAATAATGGGGAAAGGTTAAGGCATTGTGAAATTGAGAGAGAGACCATGTGTCATTGTGTGTTAAAATAGAGACATGATTCTAATTAATATAATTAATAGTAATGGTTAATCCAGTTTTAGTATTGATATCAAAATTAATGACTGGCTATTCATGATGTCTGGTTCTGAGGGTAGATGGAAGACACTCGGTAAATATATAGGAATTGCCTCTATTCTGACTAAGGGTGGTTTTATTTATCCATAGTTCTTTCTCTTAATAGGACACCCTGGCTGATAGTGTGCTGATTTGTGTCCGTCAGTAACTTCCTCCCTCTCTCCAGTTTGGGTCTGGGGGGTGTGTCTTTTGTCAAGCATCCAGTTCAATACAGAGAAGGAGGTGGTTCCCTTTGTCTTAATTTCATTAGTGGTGGCTAATGGCATATAGCCCCAGAGTGGAGAGAACAAATATTGCTACTAGAGCATTTTTTACAGTACATGGACAGGCTTGGCAGGTTAGCCTTGGATTTACTAAATAGAACCACTTCACCTGGAAAATACATGGTGTTTTCCCTGGAAAAAAAATAAAGCCACAATATCTCAATTTAATTTAATTTCTTAAGTTTAACATGAGTATAGGGCTTCTGGAAAGGGACAACTTGATTATTCCAAACTGAAATCTTTATAAACAGAGCAGGTAGAGCTTGGGAAGCGTCAGGTTAAATTTCCCAGTTGGGCTTCTTCATTGTGTCTCAGCCTTGACCTGAAGAGAAAATAATTTGATGATTATGCCTAGTCCAGGGGTCGGCAACGTTTGGCACGCGGCTCGCCAGGGTAAGCACCCTAGTGGGCCGGGCCAGTTTTATTTACCTGCTGACGCGGCAGGTTCGGCCGATCGCGGCCCCCACTTGCCACAGTTCGCCGTCCCAGGCCAATGGGGGTGGTGAGAAGCGGCGCGGGCGAGCGATGTGCTGGCCGCGGCTTCCCGCCACCCCGATTGGCCCGGGATCAGGATTAGTCGAACCTGCCGCGTCAGCAGGTAAATAAACTGGCCCGGCCCGCCGAGGTGCTTACCCTGGCGAGCCGCGTGCGAAACGTTGCCGACCCCTGGTCTAGTCTAACCTTGACACCTATGCTGAAATTAAAGAGTTGTCAAATGTCCTTTTTTGGTAATGTTGAAACACATCTACTGGGAACTGGAGTGGAACCAACATATTAATTTCACATAGGCTTTTGAAGAACCATCATTGTGATAATCACAATTGGTTGCTATCAGTCTGTACTGAATTTTCATCCAGAAACATTGATAAAAATTGGAGCTTTCCCATCTCCTAAGCCACCATTAGTCTTTTTTGTAAAAACCTCTGTTTACATCCTATAAAATAAAAGACTGTAATTCTTCAACTTACTAAAAAAATTGCAAATAAAATTCAACAGCTTGTGCCAAACATGTGCCTGGATATGTGAGTGCATTGGTGATCCATCTTGTTTGGACTCTCTTAATGTATGCAATATTAGGCATTAGGCAAAGCAGGAGGAAATTAAACCTCTGAGTTTGTAATCTACTGTAGCTCTATGACCATATGGTACTTTGACTTTGGATATTCTGTGCAGTTCTGCTGCTGTTCCTGGGTTATTAGTTACCATCCACCTTACATTTCTGTTCTCCATTCCCCTCTTCAGTTTTCATTGCAACCTTCTATTTCTTTTCTTAGGCTATGTCTGCACTTGAAGTCCTAGCTCGTGCCGACATACTTGCACTAAAAATACTAGTGTAGCCATGGTAGCATGGGTAGCAGAGGCATTGGTTAGCTGCTCTGAGTACAAATCTACCTGGACCCCATGGGTAGGTACTCAAGGTGGCTAGCCTGTGCCACCACTGCCTGTGCTACTGCAGCTATGCTACTTTAAGTGCACCAACTCGATGAGAGCTAGTGTGAGTATATCTGCATGGGATAAGGCTTACATCTCTAGCCTCAAGTGTAGACATAGCCTTAGAGTGAGATGTGGGACTATTTTGCATCTTTCACAATGACTTCAAAGTCCTTAATACTTCAGACATTTATGCTATTACAGCATTCTCACTGTACTGATTCAAACAAATTCAAACATCTAGGCTGCTCAAGAGAAGCTTATAAATATTCCATCATAACATGCTGGTTTTGGGGGGTGAATGTAGGAATTTTAAGACCGTTAATTTGAGCTAAAGCCATGAAAAAATATCTACTCCCAGGCAAAGGAAATTTGAGCTTAAACTACAGAGGCCAGCATTGTCCCCATCTCCATAAGATATTACAGACGGCCAGAAAAACTGAGAAATTCTCAGGTAACTCTGATTGAAGACTGAAAATCACATATAAAGCTTCCAATGTACATATTAATTCTTTGTAGAGAGGTGGAAGAGATCTGTTTTGCTTGCTGCATGTAAGTGCCTATAAAGGTTCTCCACTGGATGGTGGGAGATCCCGGTTTTCCATCTAATGAAGTCCAGCTAACACAGACCATTATCTTTCACAGTCTTCAAACTGTCGTGCAAGACCTTCCCATCTGTTCATCCGTAAGGGATCTCAGTGTTTTAATCAATGTAGACAGTTTCCTTTTTATAAGCATAGCTCATTATAGTGAGGTAAAGTCCCACTTCTCACTGTTGTGGGAAAAGCTTCTGTACTAAGACATGAATGTAAGTAGATATATTTTTATTTATTTCAAACCATAATCCTGGGTTTTGGCCCTAGTGGCCACCTTTGTGGCAGCCTACTTGAAATTCCAGCGCATGTCCTCAATCTTTATGTCCAACTGCAGTAATGCAAAGGAGTGCTAACAGAATATAATAGTCAAATCCGACTATTTCTCAGGGGGGCACTGAACTTCAACCAGTATCCCTTACAAAAAATACATAAAATTGATGTGCCTAAGATAGTTAATAATTATATTAATAACCTTAGTATGCCTATTTATAATTATTGGAATTGTCATGCTCCCATTGCAATTACATTGACACAAATTATGATTGTGCTTCTAGATTACTCTTTCTTAGGTAGAAATATGCAGTATTTTAAAAGATAAAATTTGCTAAATCCTCAGCAGTGCTAGTGCTAGCTCATTGGGGGCCCTAAGCAGGAATATTTTTGCCCTCACACACACACACGCACTAATAATTAATAGGGGGGCCCCTTGATCTGCTTGGGGCCCTACGCAGTTTAGTCTGCTTATCCCTAGCGCTGGCTCTGAGCCTCTGAGCCCACTCTCTTCTTCTGTCTGTTTTGCTATAAGGTGCTATTTCATTTTTATGGCTTCTTGGTTATACCCAAGCCTGTCATCTGACTGCTTTGTTCTTAAACCAACTCTTGCAAAGTAGCTTAAACTACATTGCATTCCCTGAGGCTCCTCTCTAAGGGTAGTGTAGTACAGCTCTTAAAAACAAAGAAAAAAAAAATCAAGATCTTACAACTAGTGTGTGTACCCCCCCCAAAAATGAAACCCAGATGTTTTTAGTGTGAAATAAATAAATGACCAAACCATGGCTTAAACCCAAGGTCCTGTTGGAAAGCTTCCAGGTGTCATTAGCTGAACTACCAGGTAGCCCCTTAAACATTATTCTTGTGTCTTGAAAGATTCATAAAAGCACTATAGATTAAATGAATTTGCAATTAAATAAAAGTATCATGGATTCCGCCATAAGTAGTAATTTAGATACTGATCTCAAACAGTAGAAAAACAAGCACAGGTTCTAAAGATGTACTGAATTGACTGGTTACCTGTGTGCTATTTTACAAGAACTTCTATTGACAAAACTCTTGATAAAATGTATTGATATAGGTATCTCTCTGGATCTCTTTCAAATGCAATTTCTTGCAGATAACCATAAATACATTAAAATAGCTATAGTAGTTGATGGAGGTGGGGGTGAGGGAGAGAACTTTATCTTGACAAAATTACAATATTTATATCTAGTTCAGAAGCCATGGATAGTCCGTAGGGAATTGGATGGGTAAATTCCTGAAGCCCATGGGAGACACAATTTTATAATTGAGGGCAGAATTGAGCCCTGGGGTATATTTTTGTTTAAAAAAAGTTAAAGCTTTGATTCACTGTGATTTTGCACATGTCAACTTAATTTTTTAGAAGGGATGTATAATATAAAATCTTCCTGTATTGTCAAATAATACAACTTGCATGATATTTGAAACGGAATGGAGTAGGTATGTGAATATATATTGTGTCATTTCTTGATTTGTGGTTCTCTTGTTGGTAGTGGCCTGGTCCTTTATTTCTTCCATAGCACCTTCAGTTTGATGATCACAAAGTTGTTTAAACACATGTGACTGTAAAACCTTTGAGGTTAATGTTAAGCTTGTTTTACAGACAGTAAGCGATACTCCAAAGCTTCACAACCAATAAGTCGCAGTAATAAAGAATGAACTCTTGAAGTTTTTGTGGTCCTCTGCTCTTTCAAATGGGCAACTTTGTTTCTCAAAAACTCAAGCTTGAATAATATTTGCCTTGTTCATATGCAGCATGTTTTAAGACTGTAGAAAAGCTGATAGCGTTGATTTTCCTTCCTGGCTTAGTTTTGGATCGAAGTAAAATCGTTTTGGAGGTGGAAGAACAAACCATTAAAGTGAAAATTCTGGAGATTTGTTATCAAATTATCTTATTTTGAAAGCTTATGCCCCAATCCTACCAGAAATGATTTTATCGCTCTAAAAATTCTTTGACTATTCAACCACACTTCACCCTAAATTATAACATTCTCCAGTTGTGAAAATATATTTGTATGTCTTGTGAGTACATGCAACAAGTAATTTCCCAGTAGCTTTTAAATCCAGTCACACTGCCTTGGGGCCAGTATATACTAATGCTTTTGGAAAAATAAAACGTGATCTGTAAACTCTAAAAATCCAAATATTGGACAACGTCTTCATGGAGCATTTGATCTGAAACACCTCAGATATCTCAATACATGTTCTCTTGTGGTTTAAAATCAACACACATCACAGGAAAAATAAAGCACTGGGATATAAACCTTATATGGGCATGACGTTCTGTCAGTTATAGTACCTATTATGGAGACTTCAACTGAATCCCTATTTGCCTCAATTCTGAAAGATATTAAACATTCTGAAATCTGGGTAGTGCTGGTGAACTACACATTTAGGGCCAAACTGCTCATTCACAATCACAGGCTCTGGCCCCCTAAGATTTGCTTCTTGAGAGATTAAAACTTAAATGGGTCAGTTCTCCTCTTACTGTTCACTATCATGTAAAGGAAATGGGAGCAATATGTTTCCTTTGAGGAGAGAATAAAGTACTAAGAACAGTGGAAAAAATAATCTTCTCAATACTTAAAACAGAGGAACATCATTCTGTTCCAGTTTTTGATGATCATATGATTTTAATCTTGCTAACTATTTCCTAAAACTGAATACCATTTGATTATAGGCAATGCGGAGAACAATGACTTAATACATTGCACATTGACATCTAACTTAATGCTTGCTTAAATGTGAGTTTTGTTGCAACTAAATGTAAACACTGGGTTTTCAGGGGTATGAGATGGGAAAGAGAGAGGTTGCTCTATATTTATATGTAGACTAATCAAAAAGGATTGATATCAATTAAGTTTACTTGTGTATCATTTAGAAATCTCTGATAAGTCTAGAAAGAAGTTTACTGAGCACACAGGATAACTTTGACAGAACACTATGTCTGATAGTGGCACAGCTGCTGAAACACCTGGAAGCTATTCAAGAAGATCATTGGGTTCAGTCCACAGGCTGGTCATTTATTTAGTTCTCACAAGGATAACATCTGTACTTTAGTTTGAGATGAAACCAGGTTTGGATATAATCTTGAAAGCTTGGTTCTGTTAGAATCTACTTACCCTGGTCTTATTTCAGATGGAAGGAAGGCGGGTGGATAGAGAAGTGCATGTGGGGCTGAGGATATAAACTATTATGCAGACTTTGGTTCAAATGCATGTTAAAAACCTACATGTGAGCAAATTGCACTTGAGAAAGGAATTAGCCAAAATGAAAAACTGATCGTAGCAGTGGCATATCTTTGTAAATTAGCTGCTCAGACCTGGGGTGTTAGTAGCAAAATATGGGTATCTTCATTTCGTAGCATAAATTGAAATACTAAAAAAGTTGGTTGGAGCAGAAAGGCTCTAATTAGTTATACATGGGGATTTGTCACAGTTGCAAATCAGGGGATGTGTGGATGTCTGGAAAAGCTTAAAGGATCTTTATGTGTATGTATGTATGTATTCTTGCATGCACATGCAGTCTGATCTATTGGAAAAGAAGAATGTCAGTGAGGTAGTCTGACATTCTCTTTGAACTTGCCAGCAATGAAAGTAGAAGCCACTTGGTCCAAGTTATAATGGCCTATGATCCATTAAAAAATGGCAGATAATGATCTATGAAATTACATCCAGTCTATTTCCTTGACAGTGTATGCTTTTCAGGAATTCCTTCTACTCTGTTCACTAGTGTGACTCACTGACATGTTTGTTTGAAGCAGGAGTATTGAAAAAAGCATGGTATCAAGAAAAAAGCTGGTTGATGCTCTAGCCCTGCCCTAGGGGTGAACAAATGGCAGTAGATTAAAAACTATTTCATATAAAGTACATTAAAATAATGATATGCTTTCCAAATGAAGCACTTGGTAAGGATATGTCAAAGTTAAGTTTGTGCACAAACTTAAAACTCCTTCCCTATATTACTTTGCATCACAGAAGTCTATAACTTATTCCCATACATCCTTGCCTCATTCGGCATGTATGATGATGGGTGTCTAGTGAACAAGGTATCCCTTCAAAGGGATTTATTATCCTTCATGTAGAATTTGTGGCCCCTTGCTTGAACCTTCACACCATCCTAATCCTACACTGAATGATACAGGCATACATTAGAAAAAATAGTTCCTGCGTATTGACAGACAGGTAGTAATACTTGTTCATGAGGAGACTGAATTAAGGTTGCATTACGTTTCTTGACTTTTGAATGCTTGACTTAAAGTAGTGATGTTTATCTAACGTAGTTTTGGTTTGTGATTACCTAGGTTTAAACCAAGAAGATAAACCACTTCATATGGTACTAGTTGCTTGATAATAGAATGCTCAGACATTCACCATATGTGTGCCCAACTAGGCAAGGGCTACAGTGGAGCTCTTTATGTATTCTATGTACACTTCTTCCTTATGACACATGAAGGCTGAGCTCCTTAACGGCCATCTCTCTTTGCCTCAGAGGTCACATTATGCACACAACGTTACATTAAAACAAAAATCCCCTAAATGTACACTTGCACAAGTGTACAGAGCTGATGGAGAAGTGACAAATTTAGTTTATCATGGCACAAAAATTGAAGTGTGTGCACAAGGTATCTTTTAAAATGGTTATATCAGGCCATAATGAAAATTACATTTCTAACAATTCTTAAAATTGAATTCCTTCCTAAATTGGGTCGCTGATCGTCATATCTACTGCACCCTACACAAGATAATGCAACTAGGCACAGTAATGCCTCGCTTAACATTGTAGTTATGTTCCTGAAAAATGCTACTTTAAGTGAAACGATGTTAAGGGAATCCAACTTCCAGATAAGAATTAATGTAAATGGGGGAGGAGGGAGGTGAGGATTAGGTTCCAATTTTGCCAGACAAAAAAGCTGTTTAAGTTTTAAATAAACAATTTAATACTGTACACAGCAATGATGATTGTGAAGCTTGGTTGAGGTGGTGACGTCAGAGGGTGGGATATTTCCCAGGGAATGCCTTGCTGCTAAATGATGAACTAGCACTCGGCTGAGCCCTCAAGGGTTAAAACAGTGTTGTTAATGTAGCCTCACACTCTACAAGGCAGCACGAATGGAGGGAGGGGAGACAGCATGGCAGAGAGACACAAACACACTGTGTGTGTGGGTGAGATAGAGAGACGTGTATTGCCCCTTTAAGTAGGCTGCCCACTCTAAGTACACTGCCTTTTTAAGTAGATCAGCAAGTTGAGACAGTAGCTGCTGCCAGCAAGTTCCGTCTGTCCTGAGCCTTGTCGTGTTTCCCCCCCACCCCCCTGCTCTGTGGAGATGGGGGTACAGGCGTGGGGGAGGGAGGGGGACACCCTGACAGCACCTCTCTTCTCCCCCCACCCCCGCACAGCATGCAGAAGGCTCCCAGGAGCAGCTCCAAGACAGAGGGCAGGAGCAGCACATGGCAGTGGGGGGAGGGACAGTTGAACTGCCCGGCAATTGATAGCCTGCTGGGCGGCTGCTGCACAGGGAACTTAGGGGAGCAGGGAGCTGATGTGGAGGCTGCCGGTCCACCCTGGTTCCAGGCCCCCACCAGCTAGCTCCAATGGGCTGCTCTTTTTGCAAGCAGTGGACAAAGCAGGCGGCTGCCAAACAATGTTATAAGGGAACATTGCACAACTTTAAAGGAGCATGTTCTTTAATTGATCAGCAATGTAACAACGAAACAACATTAACGGGGACGACTTTAAGTGAGGAGTTACTGTATACCTTGTGTGACCCGGTGGGCCTAGGGCAGCCCTCTGGAAATGCCAAGTTCTGGGCAGGCTGCAAAAAGGGGAGCAGGCTGCAAAAAGAAGAGTGTTAACTGGTGGTTAACACTCAAGTTACACTCTTCAACAGTCAAAAACTATGCTCCTGATCCCCCATACTGATTATCAAGAAGCAGAATAAAGAAATAATAATAAAAAAAATCTCACAGCCCCCTTTCTTGCATTCTAGTTCTTTGGCTCCCAATCAGCACCTAAGTGCAGTAAGGTGAGGAGTTATTTAAAAACTCTTCTCCTATACAAAATGTTCTTCTGACCCACAAAGGGCCAGCCACCTTGCCAGGTCAATAGTAGGTTGGAGCTTACCCAAAATACCATGTTGCCGCCAATCCTTTAGTATCTAGAACGAAAGGTTTATTGTAAAGAAAAAAGAGAACAAGAAAGGGTTTTTTAAATGGCAAATCAGTCACATATATACAAAGACTTCAAAGTCCATATATCAGGTTCTTAGCAGTATTGGTGAGTTTTCTGGCTTGAAAGTCCCTCTGGAACACATCCACAGCTTGGATGAGTCATTCAGCCCTTTGTTTGGCGCTTCAGTTTGTAGAAAAGTTGCTCCAGCGGTAAGAAGCAGGAAGGAAGACCAAATGGAGAAAAAGCAACTGCCTTTTATAGTCTTTTGCCATGCGACTTGTATTTCATAGAATCATAGAACTGGAAGGAACCTCGAGAGGTCATCTAGTCCAGTCCCCTGCACTCAAGACAGGACAAAGTATTATCTAGACCAGGGGTAGGCAACCTTTCAGAAGTGGTGTGCCGAGTCTTCATTTATTCACTTTAATTTAAGGTTTCGCGTGCTGGTAATACATTTTAATGTTTTTTTAGAAGGGGTCTCTCTCTAAGTGTATATTATATAACTAAACTATTGTTGTATGTAAAGTAAATAAGGTTTTCAAAATGTTTAAGAAGCTTCATTTAAAATTAAAATGCTGATCTTATGCCGCCAGTCTGCTCAGCCCACTGGGTAGGGGGTTCAGGCAGAGGGCTGGGTGTTGGGGGGGGGACTTGAGGTCAGGGCAGAGGGCTGGGGTGTGTGTGGAGGTGCAGGGCACAAGGCTGGGTGGGGGGGGT